>NW_017306289.1:1485524-1485790 GCF_000935625.1 Nanorana parkeri | reverse complement strand
CATTTTTTTTCTTTTCTACATAAAATGTGCACATAATAAGCATACCACTACAAATTTACATCAGCCAAAGGCTAGAATCATTTAATACAATGTTTAGGTTTGATGTCTACCAAATGTTTACCAATGTAAAAGAAAGCTCTCTATTCCGTGCTTGTCCAGCCTTGAATATATCTTTCTTGGGAAGCATCCTCATCCTTTCACTCTGACTGTGATTGATATGGCCAGTCTTCATGTGAGCTCCTAAACATTACTTTCCAAGAACTCCA
>NW_017306289.1:1464374-1485498 GCF_000935625.1 Nanorana parkeri | reverse complement strand
CCTCTTCGTAATTGCTGGCGCAGAAAATAAAATCCTTTTTTACTTTACTGAAGCCATGGCCACGTGACCCCTAGTCCTGAGTCTTTTTTCCTCTTCTGTTTACATGTGGCAGAGTCCTCTTTGGGTATCCATGTCACTGCCTGCATGACATAGATGCTTCCTACTGGCTCTCCAGCACTGGACTTCTTTCAGGATCCAGAAGAGGAGTGACGTCTGTGTGCGGCGACTGTCGGGACTGGGTAGGCACATCTTCAACATTGGATTAGCAGTCCCAACGCCTAAAAATGGCACCAGCTTGGGACCTGGATGGCAGGCTTTGGTGGGAATACCTTGCTTTACAAGGTAAGAAAAAAGCATGCAGGGGGTGGGAGGTAGCAGTGATGGGGGATGCTCATATTTTGCCCAACAATGGGTAGGTAAAAAAAAAAAGCTGCCCTCGCAGTACTCTTTTAACTACTAGATGTCCTCAGTCCTCCTAGAGTAGGACTCAATTCATCTGAGCCAAGACTGTCAAGTAACCCCCAGCTTATCTCATTGTCACTATGCTTTATCCTCCTATGAACTGATTGACCACTTCTTCCTCTTGCATTTGAGCTTTATTGTAGAGGGACTACAAGAGGTTGATACCACGCCAAATTCAGGTACCTATGTTGCGTTTATTCAGGAACCAGCAGGATTTAAGCCAGCTCCATTGACAACAAATAGAAAAAAAAAGCCCTCAAATATTGAGCATTTTCATGTAGCCCTGTATTATTTATATCTGCCTTTACGTAAACCGAATGGATTTCTTTTTTGAAGGAGCTTTCTTCTCGATTTACCACAAGTAACATTTCGTGTCATCTAGATATCACGATGGGAAGGGGGATAAATCTTTGTGCCTCCTGTCTATAAGAGTTTGTGTTGCAATCCTTGGATATTGGAAAGCCTGAGTGAACCAAATAGATTTCTCTTTTGGCTCCAGTGCTTTCTGTTGCAGTTTGGTGCCACACCTTTGTCATCCGTCCTGTATGAAAAGTCCATATCTTTTATGTGTAATATAATGACGTGTGTGTGTGGTGAACTACACAAGAAAGTTATGGGAGTCTAAACGGGCTTGGATACGATAATATGTTTGTCAAGCTGAAGAAAAAAAATTAAGCTGTTGCAGTTGGGTTTTATTTTTGATCACCTTTTCACAATCTGGGTACAAAGTAAATATTGTTGATGTAAACCAACCTGGATGGGCCCTATTTATCAGTGTGTCATTAAATGGAATTGGCTATATTATTCTAAAGCAGCTAGTTAGATTAAAGCCTCATTCTCTGACTTTTGGTTCTCCACTAGCTAAGATCTTCCTGTGTATGTGACTGGGTGTTGGGGATCCCAGGGCAGTCTAAAAGTACACTGAGGATATGTGCAAGCACTTGAAGGTCCCTGCTGTTTAGTCCAGGTTTTAAAAAGCTACATGTTTAGAAAGTCAGAAAATGAATTGAATTAATGCTTTTACTATGATATTTCAGTCCAGGATTTACTGTCAAGTAAAGTGACCACCTTTTAAAAGAGGACTATGACCCAACCTTTTTTTTGCCATAGTTTTTTTTTTAGGGTCATCTACTAATGTCCTACTGTGACCCAAAACTCAGCCATTGCCCGCTATATGCTGAGTGCAGAGCCATGCTGCAGCCGGGATGTATCCCGACAATATTGCCATCATCCAACCTGCTACCTGATTGACAGCTGGCTCGGCCTCTCTAGAACCAGAGCCAGCTGTGCTCGCCCCTTCCGCATCTGTCACTGCTGGGAGGGGGGAATCCCTGCGGGGAGTGATGACTGACGGTCACTGCTCTTTTCAGGGAAAGGATCGACAACTCTGCGATCGGTGGTATGTAATCACTCAGTTCTCGATCAATACATCATGTGACTGCTTCAGTGTCGCACATTGGCTCTAATTATGGGGATGAGTGTATTTCCCTCTCCCCATAATTCTCCTTTTAATAGATGTGATAGGAAACCTCTAGAAGAGTAGTTGATTTTCTGGCACAATTTGCTTGTACGCCCAGTGGAATAATCAGTTCACCTGGAATTTGATCCTAATGAGTAAATAGATGTCTGAAAGATTCCAGGGCACACCCAGCACACTGCTCAATTCCTAAGGGTGTAGTGGATGGTATGATTTATTTACAAATTATAAACGAGAAAATAATTGGCTTTTAATCAGTAAGGACCAATCTAATATCTGTCTAAAAAGTCGAAATGGACCCCATATCAAGTAGTACATGACATGTTATAGGCTTCTCTTTGTATAGTAAAATATATATATCCTTAAAGTGTGTGTGTATAGCCAAAAGTTCTTTTTTTTTCTATTCTGAGTAGGGAAGGGATAAAACCCCTGCCATTTCTTTTTATTGTTGTGTACCATTGGGAAATTTCTATTCCGTTCCTGTCCAAGACACAACAGTGAGAGGAATTCCTCTTATGCTGGCCACATATACAGATATAGATGGGTTTTTTTCGTGCCCTCATTGAACCGTCGTTCGATTTCCGCTCTAATACCACATCATGGCCAGACCAATGTCGTTTTTTTTTTTTTTATCGTTCGTTATCAATACTAATCCACCGGATTTCGCATGACAACACCACTAATCCATTGATCCAGCCTTATCGAGGAAATTCGACCAGGCGTACAGTAAAAAAAAAAAAATTGTTGGTTTCCCATCAACTGATTATTTTTCGAAAGACCATTCATGGACAATTTCCGAGCGATGATCGTTGTATGGGCACCTTTTAGGCCTGGTTCACACCTGGGCGTTTTACAACGCGTTCCTATGCACTGTAAAACGCTCAACATGGGAAAACCAATAATTGCCTATGCGCATGGTTCCCACCTGGGCATTTCACAGCACATAGGAACGCGCTGTAAAACGCCCTACGCCCAAATAAGTACAGGAGCTTCTTTTGGGGTGTATTTGCAGCGCGTATCCATCAGGATACAGCCGGATAGCCCTCATAAGCGCGTTTGTCGCGCGTTTCTTTTACCGCAAATCGCGGTAACGCGTGGCACACGCGCATATTCCACACGCCCAGGTGTGAACCCAGCCTAAGACAATTGTCTATAGGGAGATATTTAACATTTTTTTTTTTTATCTCCTTACTTTTTCTAGATGACACTGCTCTCTGGTGTAAATAGAGATATTAATAAAAATCCTTCCCCACTCTGTCCAAAAACCTTAAATTGCATAAGGATGGCAAAGTGTGACTAGGCCCTTATAGATGGCAGGATAGCAGTAAATACTTGATTCTAAAGGTGCCCATACACCTTACAACCATCACAAGACTTTTGTCTTGCGATGGTTGTAAGCTAATTAAAAGCTCGTACCATCTGCCCATCTTGGACAGGCAGATCGCACTTGCGATCATCGCAAGCCTGCCCCCCCTGAGGGGCTGGCTTCCGATGACTGCAACGCAGAGCGGGCTTCCGATGACTGCAAACGGGTGCACCTATGTATGAAAACGACTATTGCGCTACACATGTCAGGTATCGCCGCGTGCGCCGGAGTAAGGGCAATCATTTTCTGGCCGGCTTTTGTTTATTTTATATAAAACTTTGCATATTTTATTATATTGGAGTTTTACCATTCATAATAATTTGAAATCCATGAAACTAATTTAAATGTTTAATATAATGCATACAATTATTTAAATATAAAATAAAGGTGGGAGACGTAATTTTTGTTTCGGCCCGGCAAATTCTGCTGCAAGATGTGTGCCATTCATTTCAATAGTGCCCCAAAAAGCCTCTTGCCCACACTGGAACGCACAGTACCGCAATGCCGTGTTCCAGTGCCGTGCGATTGCAAAAAATTTGCATACCTTTTTTATTCTGACAAACTTTGTTACACTGCATTTGTGTATTTTATTATAAATAAAAGATTTTTTTTTTCTTTAACCGATCAAAAAAAATCAGCCAACTAATCGAATATGAAAATAATCATTCTCCCCTGGGCTCTGGCGGTCTTAAGACCCCCTAGCATCACATCTTATGCAGGTCAATTGAGGGGGAGAGAGGAGTGCTGACTGCTGCGGGAGACATGATCAGCTAAGTAAACCAGCTTTGTTCCAACCCCCAGCATAAATCGAGCAAGGGTTCGTTTTTGTCTCGTCTGCCCATGAGTGAGGAGTTTCTGTAGTTGTGGTCAGCAAACCTTGATTCAAGCAAGGCCCAGGTGGCCTCATAAGAGCATGCTTGCACAGCAGGCCCATATTATGGTGCACATAATTTATTTGTTGAAATGCATGACGCTTGCCACATGTAATGTGCTCCATTGTGATGTATGCTTTTTCCCTTGTCTTTGTGTTGGGGAACATATCCCGACGCGGCTAGTGTGAACGAGCCCTAGATGGCTATCTGCACGAGTTGACTGAGATGTAGATAGGGTAATGAATTAAAGTATATTTAAGTAGGTGATGACATCATGGCTTCCTTTTTGAGTCTGGCAGGCTGTTATTGGTAATTGAGGGCTCATCACTGCTGGCAGCTTTGAAATTGGTCATCTAAACACAAAAGGTTGCCAAAAGTAGCTCATGACAGGTGCCCCTGTCCTATTCTAAACTTTGTTGAGTGAACCCTGCCAACAAACTTTATGTATCAGTGAATTTAAGGGTATTAATACTGCTCACAACATCTCTACTAAGATGGACAGAGTTTAAAAAGTAATGTGTCTTCGGGTAATAATAAATTACCATTATTTTGCAAACTGAATGCCAATTGTACATTGGATTCATTTAATTTTTAGTGACCTACTTGGCTTATATACTTTTCTGTCAGTAAATATGTTTTGGGTTACAGCAAGATAATGAGAAAATACAGGAACACATTCTTGTTGGTTGTCATATGTTTATGGATATTGCTGTTGTGCTTACAAATGTAATTCTGTTAGTTGCAGCAGTTCTACTTTTTACATTGATGGTCAGATGCTCTCTTGCCGCCTTATTCAAATATACTAAAGATATGTTCATGAATGCTGCATTGTGTTGTCCCCTTGTGAGTAGAACAGAACAATGATAGGAGTGCTGGGGCTTTCCAGTGCTATGATGAACCAATAGGCAGTTTACTTAAAGTGACACGAAACTCAGGAGTTAAGGTACTTGAATGCATTTTTCAGGTTTTAATTAACTATTAAAAATACTGGACCTTATTTGTGTATCACTCGGCCGTAGATCCATCACCTCTGAATTGGTGCTGACACTGTCCTTCCTTCTGGAGGGTGGCTACTTTTGTTCCCCATGGTCCATGTGTGTGTTGTAAAGCAGCCACCGCTCCAAGTTTACCTGCATGGAGGAAAGCACATGTCCGTGGTGGGCACGTTTCCCCCTCCCCCCTGTGAAAGGTCCCCCCCCTCATTGCCTTGTTCTGGAGGGTGGCTACTTTTGTTCCCCATGATCTCTCTGTGTGTTGTAAAGTAGCCGCCCCAAGATCACTCCTGTGATGGACTACATTCTCAATACAAACTAGTAGTCCATCACTGGAGATAGATATAGCTATCTATCTCTATATATAGAGAGATAGATCTATCTATATGTATAGATAGATGTAGATATTAGGGATGCGCCGAAACATATCGGCCGAAAATTGCACTAGTCTATAAAAAATTAAATATTTTTTTAAAATTGAAAAAATAAATAACATTTTCGGTATCGGTTTCGGCCTGACATTTTTTTTTTTATTTCGGTTTTAAAATTTCCATTTCAGTGCACCTCTAGTAGATATATATACTATTTTTATCCGATTAATCGAAATTAATAATCGGCTAACTAATCGATTTTGAAAATGTTAGCTGCAGCCCTAATTCTAGGACATTATGTTCCCCAGAAAAATTGTAGCGGACTTTAGCATAACCAAAAGCTTTATCAACTCTCTAGCTACAGCTGCAGAGATTATTTGCCCAATTATCAAAAACAGGGGTTTCACAGATCAGTCCTTGCCGTCCAGTATATAAGTAGATAGTTTCCACTTGATTTTTGACAACTTTACACAATAAGCTTAGACAAAACCTTTTTTGCCCCCTAACTTCCTGTTCTGTATGTTACCGTCCAATAGAGAAGGGGCCAATATTCCAAATGGGGATACTCTTAAGCAGGCCACTCACTCGCCGAGAATCGTACGATTCCCGGCGGGTTTTCCAGCCTGCTTGTTCGATGGAAGACGTGCGACCGTACAGTAGAAACGGTCGCACGCCTTCCATACACTGTACGATTCTCGTACGATAGGGGATTTCCCGTGATTCTCGTACGAGAATCGTACAGTGCATGGGCACCTTTAGAAACATAACCCTTCTCCAAGCTATCCAATAAAAGTTTGGCTGGAGTTGAGTTTTTTAGGTTTCTATACGTTTGTGTTTAAAGGAGGAAAGATGGAATTGCCTTTTGGTCCTCTGATATTAGGCAGCCTTTAAATTTGCTGGAATCTGAATAACCTAAGCATCTATTTCACATTCTGTTTGTTGGTAGAAACAAATTCATCATGAGTTCTAATGTCTGTTAATCCAGTAATGCTTGGTGAGTAATTGTTGATGTTACTTCAAATATTACGTTTTTGTTATTTGCGCTGAAAGCTTTTCTAATTTTTTTTTTTTTGTATTGGTTGTTGAGTACATAGCAAATTGTTCTCACAATGATACTAAGAGAATCTGTCCTGCAGTTGTATTTATACAGATAAACATTTGACAATAGCTGCCGTAAACATATCTGTATATTTGTTTAGGATTAGTGAAGACTAATGATATGGTATTCACTGATCTGCTTTTAATTCAGACTGTTAACTGATTGCTGGATTGGCACAGCAGTTTAAAATTCTGAATGACACTGGACTTGCAGATTCAACATTACTGATGACAGTGATTGCATACGTGGCAGGTGAGCCTTCTAACAGACAGTGAGCTGTGTTCAGGTTGCAGTTAAGATGTCATTACTCGCTTGTAAGGGCATCAACTCTTGCCCTTTAGTCTGTGATTCTGGCAGGAATACAAAACAACAGTTGTCTCTAAAGTGAGCATACATTTTGTTAATGCAGCAATTCATTTCTTGTGGTTTTTTTCCCTTTTTCTAAGATTTACTCCAGTGCATTTCTGGCACATTTCCTTGAACGTAGTGGCTTAACCCTTCTGTCACAGCTTAGCAAGAAAGAAAAAATTGATCAGCAGAAGTTAAATTATTTTATTAAAAAGTTACAACTGAGCCAATTCAACAGCCTCCTTACCAGAACAAGTATTATTCTGAGATGCTTCAATTTAAATATTTTTTTTTAAATTGGCCATGTGAATGTGAAACTATGTAAAGTGCTGCATAAATTGTTGGTGCTAAACAAATACTTGTAATTAAAAAAACAAATCCCAAGTTAAACTTACCTGAAAACTACACATTCTTGGATTTTGTACATAATTTACCATTAGGACAGAGGGGTCTATTTATAAAACAATTGTCCAACAAATTGGCATGTATATTCTGCATGAATTAACCTGCACTCGTGCACTATTAAAGGGATGTTTTTGCACAATGTATGTGGCTGTTGTGTGGTCATATGTTTTTTTGATTATCGACAGTTTAATGGAAGAGGACTGGGAGGTTTGTGACTGAACTGGGCTCCTGGCTTGGTACTGGCCTTGTGTGAGTGTATATCCTAGTACATTGGTCCTCAACCTGTGTAACCCCAGATTTGTCCCTGGTCATTAAAAGAGAACTTACGGGGTAAGTGTTTCCCCTATAGTTCTCTTAAGGGTCACGTACTAGCGTCCTCCCATGACCCAGAGCTAAGTATAACGCGAGCTACAGCTCGCAGTGTACTGAGACCGCCGCATCCGGGAATGATCCCGACATTACTGTCGAGATCTACTCAGCTGCATTAGTGACAGCTGGCTCTGCCTATCTAGAGGCAGAGCCAGTTGTACCTGCCCCTACCCGCCCGTTCCTCGAGTCAGCGCTGGAGGATCGGGGGGTGGGGGTGTGTTAGGGGAGGGGGAGAATCCCTGGAGGGAGCTGTGACTGACAGTTGCTGCTCTCTGCAGGGAGACGATCGAGAAGTGAGCGAGCAACGGTATGTGTTCGCTCACTTGCGGATCTATTGAGCCGACGTGTGACACATTGTGTCACATTACAGTACCCTGCGTTCTAGTATGGGCAATTGAACTGTGGGCAGGAGGTGCGTTTGGGGTGCCATTCAAATTAATGGGAATGCAACACCCCAGCAGCACCAGAACATGCTTTAGGTGTGATTGCGCGGTACAGTGTAAATGGGCCCTCAAAAACACTGCCAGACACACCCACAGACATACACACTCCTAAAAAGATCCACCCAGTCTCCCTACCTTACAGCACTGGAGTAGATCCTCACCTTGGGGTCCAGTGTGGGATGCTGTGCTGGAGCTCCATCTATATGTGCATTGCTTATATAGCTCCCTTGCATGCCTTGTAGACGTTCCTGGAACCAGAATGTGACATCACATAGGTCCAAGCACTGCTGCATGGCACGCAAGGTTGCTGTAGGCAACGCACGTATGGTTGGGGTATATTTAACGTATGCATATTTTTTTTTTAAAAGTCTGCCTTAGCAGAAAGTGATAAGACAATTGCACACAAAATATTTCTGTGATCATATTGCCAACGTCTCTTGCTTCTCTTTAAGCCCTTAAGGACCCATGACAGAATTATTCTGTTTACAATTGTTAAGCCAGCTTTCAAGTTTACAATAGAAGTGATTCTGGCGACTCTGCTGCCGCCATCGCTTCTATGGGCCGGTAAAGTGTCCGCCCCTCCCCTGCCCGACACCCCCGCCGTGTTTCTCGGGCTCAGCTGCCCCTTCTGCGGCCCTGGTACTGGCATGTTGGGTGCCAGCGGGAAGCTGGGGAGGAGAGCGGCGAACTGCCGTTCACCAATCTTCTTTCTGTTCTATGGGACCCGGAGCGATGCACATTACGTTACTTCCAGTCCCTGAGTTGTCATTGCTGGGCTCCTGAAGTAGAGCAATAAGCTATTGAAGTGCGATCTGCACTTCATTAGCTTATTTAAAGTGGAAAGGTGATACTAGGGGTCTTTTGGATCACCTTAAAGAGGACCTGTCACCACATATGTGCTTTCACATAAGGGGCTTGTAACAAGTTTTGATATCGCTGCGCACGCCAGAGTGAGGACAATATTTATGCGTATCCCTAAACTGATGACTTTTGTGGGGGCTTTCAAAGCGTCGTCTTTGGACTTTTTGGGATACTGAATTTTGTGTCCGTCATAGACTCACACAATTTTTTAAACCTGCGCATGTTGGGTATCTATTTACTCGTTGTAACCATCTTTTATATTTAAAAAAAAAAAGGGTGTATTTTATTGTGTTTTCGGGCACTAAATTTAACATCATTGCATTTTTCACTAAATTTTGAGGATTGATAAAGAGTTGCACTAAGAGGTGCAACATAAAAATTTGCAACTGACATCATTTAATACTAAAGGGTCTTGGCTTTCAGAAAATTATATAATGTTTTGGTGGTTTGAAGTAATTTTCAGGCCTAAAATGTGCATTATCATGTGTGGCAGTGAAAGGGTCCTTAAGGGGTTAATAAAGTTGACCTACTAGTTGTATAAGCCTTTACATATTTATAAGGGAAAAAGCAGTTAGTGACATTAAACCTTCATGGTTTTTTTTGTGGTTTTTTTTTAGCACATCTGGCCCCATGAAGAAGAAGAAAAACTGTTCTTTTTTATTTTTTTTAAACTAATGTTTTATTATTTTTAAACAAACCTTTTATTATAAACGTGCTTTTATTAAACAAACCTTTTATTTTTAAACTGACGTTTTTTTAAAAATAATAAAATGTAAACTATTTAAAATTTTCTCTTTCTCTGGTGGTATCCGGACCGCTAGTGCCACTCCTTCTTCTGTACGGCCGACTGCTGTGAAGCCACTAGTACGTGCATGTTCGCGGTCATGCCCGCACCAACTGTGTGCGCCCATAGATGCACACAGCGGCTGGCCATGCCCTCACCCTGACAGTCATAGCTTGACTGATGGCAGAAGGAGCCTATTGCTCCTCTGCCCTCAGTATCCTTCCCTGTAACCAGGAAGTTTGGGGAAACTCTAGTAACTTCCTGGTCGCGGTGGAGGAGACTAGCGGCTGCAGGTAAGTGGGTGGGGGGGAGGGGATTTGTAATGGGGATGTTAGAAAAGTGCAGAGAATGTATTAAGACAAAAAACACCCAGCCCTTAATACTGCTTTATATAGAAGTATCTCATTTTCTACCTTTTTAATCTAATGCTAATGTGCAGGCAGTAAAGCCAGAACATAGCTGCCAGATTAGTAAAATGTCAAAGGTAAACCTGGGACGTGTGTGTGTTTATAACCCCAAGCAGGAGTAGCATAACATTAAAAACATATGTCTATTTCCTGGTACTCTGATCTTTAAGATCATCTGTTCCATAAAGTTTATTTTAGCTTCAATTTGTTATTCTCCTCTAGCCATACTTAAACAGAAAGTTAGTATCAGGCCTAAAATGGTTGTTGCTTTAATATAAATGTGAGACTAAAAGTATGCTGTACAGAACATGCTTAATTTTCTGCTTGACTGGTTTAATGGGAGCAATCATTTTTTTTTATAGGGTTAATTTGTTTAAAAACCTATTTGTGTTAGTACAGTATATGCTACCAACATGTTAGCATCTACTGATCAGCCCAAAGATGAGCTGTACGTTCCTGCACAAATCAATGTTTGTCGATCCCTGGAGATCCTGATGAAAATGTCCAAACATTGACCTGCACTGGTTAGAGGTACACTTCAGGCAAATGGCTTAATACACAGATGAAATGCATATATAGTAGTGTCCTCAAATTTGAACCGTCCTAGTTTTTTTAATTTTCATAGCAGTTGTTACATTCTTTTTATTTCCTAGAACTGCTGTAATCATTTATTTTATATAAATCACATTCATCAGTCACACCTTGAACATTATAGATGACAGTTTTTGAAGACCTTTAGGGGAAATTTCAACCCACTCTGTCGCTTTTTAGAGGTATGGCTGGCTTTTTTTTTTTTTTCCTGACCTTACAGTGAAGCTCTTCCTACAGATGCAAGGTTGCAGGGTTGATTGTGGGATCTAGTCAGATACAGTGCTCCAGCTTCTGTTTGTTTGCTGCATGTTGACATTTGTACCAACCAAACACTGACGATGGCGCGGTGATGTAAAATAGGATATCTTTTCTAGCTCATTATTTCTTGCATTCTGTGTAAATCTCCAACCTATCCAGCACCAAAGCAGCCCTGTACGATCTCTTTCGCTCCTTCGCTCTAATCCCCCCCGTGAAAAAATGCTGTAACGTGAGTGTTTTCAGAAATAAAAGTGTTAATACTTTATTTTTATCAATTAACAAGATGGAAAGTAAATGAACAGAAGAGAAATCCAAATCAGTATTTGGTGTGACCACCCTTTGCCTTCAAAACCGTATCAATTCTTCTAGGTGCACTTGCAGACAGTTTTTGAAGGAATTTGACAGGTAGGTTGTTCCAAACGTTTTGGAGAACTAAGCACAGATCTTCTGTGGATGTAGGCTTCCTCACATCCTTCTGTCTTCATGTAATCCCAGACACACTCGCTATTGAGATTAGGGCTCTGTGGGGGTCAAACCATCGCTTCCAGGACTCCTTGTTCTTCTTTACACTGTAGATAGTTCTTTGACCTTGGCTGTATGTTTGGGGTCATTGTCCTGCTGCAGAATAAATTTGGGGCCAATTACACACCTCCCTGATGGTATGGCATGATGGATAAGTATCTGCTTGTATTTCTCAGCATTGAGGCCACCATTGATCCTGACCAAATCCCCAACTCCATTGGCAGAAATACAGCCCCAGACTTGCAAGGAACCTCCACCATGCTTCACTGTTGCCTGCAGACACTCATTATTGTACTGCTCTCCAGCCCTTCTATGAAGACCACTTCTCCAGACAGTAGATGGGTGTACCTGGGTCCCATTGGTTTCCGCCAGTTTGGTGCTGATGGCACTGCTGGACATATTCCGATTTTCGAAGGGAAGTAAGCATATGACTTTCGTCTGCTGCATTATGCTACTTTGGCCGACCACTGCGTCTATTGTCCTTAATGTTGCACGTTTCTTTGTGCTTCTTCAAAAGAGCTTGAACAACACACCTTAAAACCCCCGTCTGCTTTGAGGGCCCATTCACACCACATCCAGATTACCTCCAGACCAAAATGCATCCCAATGTATCCCTATGCTATTTCTGGCCTCTGTTCCCACCAGCACAGTCCGTTCCAGACCAGAAAAATACTGCTTGTTCTATTTTGTATGGTCTGGAATGCACTGGAACGCATCAAGACGCACCTGCAAGACCATTTTAAGCTAAAAGAAAAAAATGGAAAAAAAATATTTCCAATCGCAGCAAAAACGCAATGCAATATGTTCCAGATCTGGTCCGGAAAATGGTGTCAACCCAGCCTGAAATCTTTGCCCGGGAGAGACCTTGCTGCTATAACTATAAGTATAATAACATATTAAACCTCCCAGGTTTTTGTTTTTTTGAGAATAGTAGGCCCACACTTCCCCAAATCCCCAAATTATTTTTATTTAAAAATGTTCAAATCCTCTTTCTCAAGGGGGTCCCCCCGTGGCCAGCTGCTATAGAGGCATGCGTACGTTTTCCCAAGCGTTGCCGCAAGTAGCTGTGTGTGTCAATGCCCACCCCAAGTTACTGACAATACATCCACCGTATAACCGTACATAGTATTATCACTCCATCCTAACCGCAACTCAATGATGGTTGGCCACATCACTGGCACTGAGCGATGCAGTAATTACATAGGTGTAAGAGTATGTGCAGCCCCCTCCATGCCGTCCAATCTTGAGTTGCCATTCAGCAGAGAGAGCATAAACTTGCGTTTTGGGGACAGTAGGGGGGCACACGTCAGCACCTTCCGAATAAGTAAGTTGTCACAGTTTGAGACTAAGTACATACACAAATGGGTGAAGGGTGGGATGTGGGAAGAAAAAGTGGGGGAAAGGGGGGAAACAGCATAAGGAAGGATAGGAGTGGTATACCCACACTTCTGCTTTAAAGAAGCAACAAGCTGTGGACCCTTTAATGCATTTGTTTCTCAACTTGCATATTCTAATGTACTTCTCTTCTTGTGCAATAGTGCAGTGCTGCTTTTTCTGTTTTTGTTAGATCTAGTAGTGGATACTGTTTTATGAAATATTCAGTTTCTTGAGAAGCTGTTGCATAGAATAATCTTCATTGCACAAAGACAGTACTGACTGACTTGCTTCTGGGCGTTGCTGTCGTGTAATACCAGCAGTGGGCAGAGATCTGAAATAAAGCAAAGATTATGGACACCACCTGCCAAAAAGAGAAGTATTTATCATCATCTTCTTACAAAATGGTCTTTGTTTAATTTGGTGGTGCGGTTAGCAGTATGGTCAAATGATTTACCATAGGCGTATTGTGAACTAAATCTGTAATGGATTTTTGTTTACTTGACTATTTACACTGAACTGTAACCATATCTAGTTGTATTCATATTCCAAGAAGACTAACCCTAGCCATGTTTAACAATAGTTCATTGAAGATGCTCTGACTAGCCAAAGTTATTCATTTTAATTTTAGTGTATTCTGAAATAAATCTGCATGCTCTGATCACCTTCTGGGTAACGGCAGGCACCAGTGGACAAACGTTTGTGGGGAAAATTACATCTGGAATGCTGGAATGAGTTTTCTGGTCATTCAATACTGATTTCCCTAAGATAATGCTAACATCCGAGTGTGTATTCCTGCTGCACGCCTTCATGGATGTTAACATGCATGCTTAGGCATTTCTATGGAACTGTTTTTATAATGATTATCAACAGTAGGTTTGTGCACTCATTTCTTAACGGCATCTAATGTCTGTTACTACTAGGCACTGTGTAACAACAAGTTCATTTTTTAATAGATCTATAGCTACAAGGGAAAAAGGTGCTGCATTTAAAATGGCAAAGCTATATGCGAGTTTCATTAAAAAAATGGGTATTTTGTTGTGTTTTGGGGCATTTAATTAAATTTTTCACTAAATATTGGGGTTTAATAAGGAGTTGCGCTAATATTGCGCAACATAAAAATTTGCAACTACCACCATTTTATTCTATAGGGTCTTGGCATTCAGAAAATATATAATGTTGGGGGGTTTTAAGTAATTTTCAGGCCTAAAATGTGGAATATAACATGGGTACAAAAAATTAAAAAAAGGCCTCAGTCATGAAGGGGTTAAATGAGGCCATTACATTTATAACTTATAACACACTCCCACGTGGTGCATAGCTGCAGCAAGAGCTTGAACATCATTCTAGTGAACTTCACAAAACCACTTTGTTTCCTGTTATTTTTTTTATGTACAGGGCAAAGCAGAGGCTTAAATGTGTCCATCTTATCTCCAAGTAACATCTATAGATCTATCTTTATCTCTATATTGAACTTATTTATTAGTATATGTTGTGGCAATAACATGTGTTTTTTATTTTTTTTTATTTTTTTTTATTAGAGCTGTGTAGAATTTATATGCAAGCAAATTTTTTTATTGAAATGTAAATACTCAGTCCTAGAGGGCTGGGTTATGTGCAGCCACCTTAAAGTGTATACCTACGTTTGCAGTCAAATTTGGGAACACCCCTCTATATGTTATGCATTCCCATTCACACAGCATAACAAAAATAAAGAAGAAAAAAATATTATCTTAAATAGTTTGCTGCAGCAGGTAAGATGGCTGAATCCAAGTTTTTTTTCTGAGCACCTTCACATTGATCTGTCTTTATAAAAAGACAGGAAATTGATTAAGTGTTTTTTTTTCATTAACTTAAGTATAGTACAATGCGCAAGCCAAGGTTTTAATCCTTTTAACCCTTTGTTAGGACAAGCAGTGTTCAAATCTAGTTTACAAATTTGAATGAAAAAAAAAAAAACCCTCACACTCCTTCCTAACATTACAAAAAAGGAGAGGCAATTAAAAAAAAAATTGGCCCTTATGAATTCAAGAAACCATAACAGCTAAGTAAAAGCAATTTAACCTAGTTTTTTCTTAGCTTGTATTATGTGAATGGGAACATATGACAAATATAAAATAGGTGCTATTTGAATTTAGCTGCAAAACTGGAAATACACTTTAACCACTGGATGACGGGTGTTTATACCTCCTTCCTGTTTTCAGCGCTGAGGCACTTTGACATTTATTCAGTCATGCAACGCAGTACTGAAATTAAATTTGTACCATTTTTGGGGGACAGATATAGCTTTCTTGTGGTGGTTTTTACTAAATAAAGAAAAAAGTACTGACATTTTTTGGGAAAAAAAACTTTTCCTATGTTATGAAACATTTTACTATTACTATTATATGTTGGTAAAATATAAAAGATTGGGTCACATCAGGTAAATAGACACCAAACATGTCAAGCCTTAACATTGCACACCTACAAAATCGCAAAAAGCTGCCATACCCAAAATTGGCCATAGGCTTTAAAAGCTTTTACCGCTCATCAGTTTAGTGTTAACGGTGATTAATAGCACTAGAATTCTTGATCGCACTCCGATGTTCACGGTGATATGTGACGCAATGAGCACAATCGCCATCTTCACTTTTTTTTTGTGTGTGTTTTTTACATTTTTTATTTTACTTTTTTACATAACTGCTTGACTTTATTGCTATCACATAGGGGGCTAAGAAGCTTTGGTAGCCATTGCATTACAGCTGAATGCAGAAGTGATGCAATACACACGTTCTGATGAAGCTAAAGTCCCGCTCCACAGATTTTTTATCATGATCATCCCCTCGATCTTTTCTGACCTTTGAGACCATGGCATCCCATTCAAACATAGCGTTTCAGTAAATGTGTGCTCCTTGAGAACGTGAGACTCAAGTCCCACCAATTAATATATTTCAAAGAAACATATTTTATACTTCATCACCATTTGTATGCTTTTAACCACCGACTTTCCTGTAAGTACATTTTCATTTGCGTGTTGTACAGATAAATGACCCTTTTACACTATGGAGGCGCTCTGTCTTGTCCCTTGTTTCCTACATCACTTCCGCATTCAGACACCGGAGGGCAGATCAGAGGGAGATCTTGTGCTGATCTCCCTCTGATCCCTGGTTACAGAGCCGCCATCCCAGTCCCACGTGGAATACGGGATCGGCTGCAGGGGAGGGGCGCACCTCTGGAGACGGCATACAAGCGATTGGGCTGATCTATAGTCGCCCAAATGCTTGTATGCAAACAAGCATCGCCGGCTGGGTAAAATAGTCAGTTTTGTGCGTGGGCACAAGGACGTTTTAAAAACGTCCACCCGCATCCAAGAAGCCACAGTCCAGCTGTTTTAATTATAATGACCTAGACGTTAGGTGGTTAAGATGATTAGACACTGGCAAACAGAGCTGTAAGGGCTCCTATATAACCTCTTCCACTCCCAGCAATCCTGACTTTTTTTGCTTGTGTCCTAAGGTATGAGGAGAAGGGGATTCTACTTTTTCTTGAGGATGCCTTTTAGGGCCCTATCCGGAGTCGCTGGATGTAAGACATGGGGCTGGCCAGGCATTGGATTCTGCATTAGGTTTCCCCCTTGGCATGTTTTATGGGTCTAGGGCCGTGGCATATATGCACTGGTGTGAAGCAGTCCCTGCAAAACCCTCTCTGCTCTTGCGTGTGGACTCTCCAGTCCAAGAGTCAGGCTTTCGCATAAGAGTTCAGGACCTGGTGGTGTCCTCCTTTTTGAGGCAGTGCCGTATGCCCAGTTTTTACTCTGGGCTATTACAGCTCAGTGCTCTGGCTATGTTGGACAAGTAAACCCAGTCTCTGAATCACCCTATTCATCTGATGGCCATAACTGGACTCTCCCTCCCAGGATTTCCAGCCTGGCATTGGAGTTGGGAAAGTGATTTGGACAGAGTGCTCGACAGATGCCAGCCTGTTGGCCCGGGAGGTCTGGGAGTTCTTGGGACATCGATGGTGAGGGTGCAGTTGCGCAGTACCATAGCTGTGGCATACATTAATCATTAAGGAGTCACCAGAGATTGTGCGGTTGTGCCTGGAAGTTCCATCTTATGTGATACTTGGTGGGATGCATTCTGTTTCCATTCAGGGCTGGCTCAGTGTTTGGCCTTAATCACTTCAAGGTTCGAATCTCTGCCTTGCCTAACCTCTTTTGGTAAATACTGCCTTTTCACTCTTTGGTGAAGGCCTTTGTGCAGGAGATCATTCAATCTGGTATTGTAGCTCTCCAATGACCCCCCTTGCCTCTCAGGGATATTAATTTTAGCTGAATAGTTTTCCTTGACACCATCACCCCCCAAAACAGGTTTCGGAGCTAGCAGCCTTATCGTGTAAGGAACCTTTTCTGGTGTTATACAAAGACAATTTGTTCTGACGCCTAAGGCCACTTGTATGGCCAAGGCTGTCTCCTCTTTCCACCTCAACCAGGACATTGTCCTGTCTTCCAATTTGCCCTACGCTGAAACATCCTAGAGAAACTTTTTTCCACGGTTTCGCTGTGGTTCGTGCCATGCCAGTTTACCTCTCAGCTATAGCTTTATTTCAGGATTTGGGCTACCTATTTATCCTTCCAGATCACTCTCACAGGGGTCTACCTGCTTCTCCTTCGACGAGTCATTGTTTACACCCATTCTTTTTTACCCTTTCCTATTAAAGCACACTCCACCAGATCTTTGGATTTTTCTGCATCAAGCATTCAAGAACTACAGGCAAATTACAAATCAACTCTTGCAGTGGGGCTTCCCCACTGAACTGCAAGGGTTACGTACTCATTTTAGTCTAGGGTCTAAAATAAAAAAGATGTACTCGCCTGGCTGTTAGACCGCTCCCCGAAGCCTCTTCTCCCTGGTCTTTGGTAGGTCTGAGCCCCTCTGATGTCCAGCTACCAATGCATTGACATGCATTTTTTTCAATGAATGGTAGCCGATGTTTGTTCATTTTTTTTTGTTTTTTCTCCTCATGTAGTTATTGAGTTGTCTAGGTTTGTGACCGGTTTACTCTAAATATGTCATAAAAAATGATAATGGTGTTCAATGCAGCTAGCTTCCCGAATATAAAACACCTGAGCTTGGCGGGAACACGCGTTACATTCCTGCACATTTTCGCATGTTTGTGTGCTGTGGTCCCCGTTGATTTTGATGGGTTCATATTTGAGCGTCAAATGCAGCCCAAAAAACTCCCATAGTACATTGTGCGACACGCATTCTGTGTGTTTTTGCTGCTGCGTTTGTGCGCGTTTTCACTTGCACAAACGTGGAGCAAAAACGCGTGTCTTGCTGGTCGTGTTTGGGGTGCCATTAGAAATTAATGACACCGCAATCGTGTTGAGCTGCATTTCCACAAATGTGCTCCAAGTGAATATTAATACTACTTTAATATAGTAGCTTTAACTTTCATAGATTCATTGGTAACAAAGTAGCATACTATTTTTCAGAGCAGTTGGTTTACTAGCCACTTTTATATTGTTCAAAGACAAAGGTGTGGTTTTTGTAGTGTGGTTTTTGTTTTGTTTGCCAAGCATTTTTACAAAGGTAGGCTGACATGTGAAAAGTAATTTCACATTTACACTTTGCGTAGTCCGATTTATGCCAGTGACCCTGTACAGGGACTATCAGGTAACAGGGTAGCACACTATTTGAGAGCAGTTGGTGTACTAGCTTTATAAGTGAGGCATGTCTTTAATCTCATTGAAATGAAAGAGTTAATGGTACCTAGGAACCATACCTAAGGAGAGCTGTATCGAGTTATCTGGACAGAATGGTTTCCCACTAGGATGACCCAATATAAAGTGCAAAAATAAGACAGCAAATAAAAATAGCAGTTGCTATTAAACCTGCTCAAATGAAAGGATACGTTCAATTTAAAGCTAGGTATACATGTCTCTGCTCTTTGTTCAACCTGCCTCCTATTAACACTTACAAGTGTTAATTGAGGAATCTCCTGCTGTTTTACATTGTATTCTGACAGCGGCTGTTTGAATACCCAGAGTGAGAACGGCTCATTAGCTGGAATTTTCCAACCTGCTCCTTCAATCAGCTGATCGAGGGATGCCGGCCAAAAGGGTACAGACAGTGGCACCCATGCTTTGAATTTTGGCCGATTATTGATTACCCAAGGACTGGTTTACTCATTCATCTAGCCATGTTTATGTTTTGACGAAGTGTACTTTAATCCAAAAATTCCGATTTTTATCTCTAGTATGTAGATGGAATATGGAAAGGTTGAGGCTCTATTCAAACATTAGCGGTTTTGCGCGGAAACGCACTAAACATAAAAAATAAATCTTTCCAATGGGTGGTGTTCACACTAGGGCGATGTCCACCTGGTACAAAAACGTGCATCTCGCAAAAAAGTCCAAGCAGGATTTTCTGGGTGGATTCTGCGCATACCGGCTATAGTAATAGCTGCAAACGAGCAGAATCAGCGTGTATGTTAAAAGTTTGGGCGGAAAATGCTACTGCTATGTGTGAATGGAGCCTAAGACCCCTATAAGGTTATTTTTGCTGTCTGTGTACCCTTGGGAATATTCCCCTTCAATTCTTGTCCTGGAGGTGCAATAGGAAATATGAGAACCTCTCCTTAAGGGAGTGGAATTCCCATCTTAGTTTTCCTAGGAGCAGGTGTCCCAATTTGAAAATATTTTTTTCAAATGCAGATTAACATACAGGGACATAGGAATTATTGCAGTCCAGTGATTATTAAATGCAGTGTTTAGGATGAAAAATTATAATCTTAAAATAGTTTTATTATTATTTGCCGTATTGTTACAGATTTGTGTCTACTTTTGTATCAAAGTGCAGTTGCCATTGCTGAATAACTGATAAGATAATTATATGGTAAGCAACCACAAGCTTGTATTGTGTTCAGTGAATTGTCATGGGTCAGACTTGACTTAGTGGTTTCCCTTACCACAATAAGCACAATCGCTGTGCTGCAGTACTAAGTAGGAAGAACAATTTTTAAAGTGGGAGTAAAGCGAAAAAAATGACAAATCGCTGGGAGGTTGGGATTTTTGGCAGAAAAGACATGCACTCTCTACTGCCAAAAAAATATTCTTCCTCTCTCCCCAGTGACTTTTTTTTTTTTTTATTTCTTTAATTTCTTGTGTACACTGTATGGTGCATGTGCTGTGCCTTCTACACACTCAGCTTATTCATGACCTATATAAGATGCCATAAATAGGCCTGGTGCCAGGGAGGATACAACAGGAGTTGCATCATCACTAGTTAACCAATGGTCGAAGATGAGTTTTGAAGGACCTGAAGTGTCATCGGCAGTGTGGAGGGGTGGGGGCAGAGATGAGGACCGAAGATTATTCTAACAGTGCTGGAGAAGGGCACACTTGTGAGATTAATGTGCTCTAATGTCTTAATATGCTGTCATTATGTGCACATTAGGACAAAACCCCAATATGTAAATATGCTATTGTCCACGTACAAACCTGTAAATAGAAAAAATATTCATAAATGTTTTACATTAAGCTGATCACATGTATATGTCAAATTCTAAAATAGACTGTAATTTCCCTTAAAGTATTTTTACTTATCTGTTTTTGAACTTTAAACAATAAAATGTTTACTTCTGTTTTTCATTTTCAGCTTTCATCCAGTCTGACAATGTTATTGAGGTGCTTCGATTTGACGAAGGAGGCCTTTTAGAGGTAATTTCCAACAGGATGATTTATTAAAAAATAAGGCTGTTTTAAAATCTCTTTTTATACTGATTACTACAGTACTAACACTGTGAAGCTTGAGGTCCTCGGGGTGAGGAAACGGTTGTATAGATATCCATTAAAATCATTGCGTTTGGAAGCTGAGCAGCTCATTTACCTTGCACCCCATCTGTCTGGCTCCATGCTCTACATGAACATTTGTTTGGAGTGTCCATGAGAAGTGTGTTCCTAAGTAGGCAGTAGGGGTCGACCAATTATCGGATCTACCGACCGATATATTTAAAAAATAAAAATAAAGCAACAGATAGCATTGGAATGAATAGCTAGGCTGCTATTGGCTATTCCAAATTGCACTAGCCAATAGCAGGCTGGCTATTGTACCCGCCTACTGCTGCTGTAAATCGACAGA
>NW_017306289.1:1459809-1463035 GCF_000935625.1 Nanorana parkeri | reverse complement strand
GCGATTGTTTGCTGTTTACATGTAAACGGAATATCGATACTGGACATTGGTTATCAACCTTAAAGGAGAACTATGGGGTCAGGGATTTTCCCCATAGTTCTCCTTAGGGTAACGGGAGGACACAAACTAGCGTCCTCCCGTTACCCTAAGCTCAGTATACCGCGAGCTACAGCTCGCGGTATAGTGAGACACTGCAGCCGGAGCGGATCCCGACATCGATGTCGAGATCCGCCAGCTGCGTGAGGCAGAGCCAGCTGTCACTATCTAGAGGCAGAGCCAGCTGTACCCGCCCCCTCCCCCGTCCGTTCCGCCAGTCAGCGCCAGCCCCTCCCCTGTCACGGCAGAGAGCCGCGAAAGGATCGAGAGGTGAGCCAACGCCGGTATGTGTTCGCTCACCTCCCGATCTACTGAGCCGACCTGTGACAGTCTTTGTCACAGGTCGGCTAGAACTACGAGGAGTGAAAAACACTCATCTCCTAGTTCTCCTTTTAAATGTGGCCAATTAAATGTGGCCAATAATCAGTATCTGTACTGAAAAATCCATAACGGTTTATTCCTGACTACAAGCTGAACATGCTAGATGCTTGAATGTTGTGATGGCCCATGGTCTACAGTTTACTCTGACCTCACTTGCTGTGTACAGATTGACCTAAGTATGGAAATTATTCGTTTGGCCTAGGCAGTTTTCCTTTTGCGCATGTGCTGTGTTCTTGGGAAGATTTTGGATGAATGAAAACCCCACTCATTCATCGAATTTCGTTTGGTCACAGAATTTTTCCAACCTGACGAAAAATTTAATTCACATTAGCAAAAACAAAAATTGGTGCTGTACTGTCAACAGTTTTGATTTTTGTTTTGAAAGATCGTTTGTGTACAATTGACGAACAAAAATCTAACCATGTATGGCCATCTTAAGTAACCTGAGCAAATTTTAGTTAATTAGTAGTAGATTATAGGGCTGCAACCAACTAATCGATTCATTTGTAATAATGGATAATGCGATGTTCATGATTCTCATTATCGATTAGTTGGTGTGGATCCCCCTAGTTCTCCATACACACAGTTTAGCGTAGATGGAGGAATCTGTTGCACCTTTTCCATCTGACCACAGAAAATCTGCAGATAATCTATAGATGTATGGCTAGCTTTAGTTGAACGTCTTCTGCAGAATATGTGGAAGCCACACTGCCTCGTCAAGGCACCTCTGTGTAGTGTGGTCCAAACTCTAACCTATGAGCCACAAATCATATATTTTGTATATTTTCTTCCAGTAAAGCAGGATTTTAATATTTTTTTTTGTACTTGCCGTAAAATCCTTTTTCTATGCGTTCATTGAACAAGACCTCACCCACCCCTCCCCTCTGCGTTGTTCTATCTGTGCCTGTTCATACTGCTTTGTGGCTAACTGAGCTGCCTCTAGCAGATTGGAGGTTTGTCCACCCACAGAGGCCGCTCCAGGGCTGTGCTTTTTTGTGTGTGCTTAGAGTCTTACTTCTGTAGGTGGCAGTATCACCCATTGGTTAGAACTTGATGATCTTCCCTGTGTCCTTCAATGAATGCAGAGAAAAGGATTTTATGGTGAGTACAAAATAAATCCTGCTTTCCTGTAATAAAGAGAATCTACAAATCTATGGTTTGTGGCTTTTTTATTTTCATGTTCAGTCTGGATTTTATAGCTTTTAGTTAAGAGTTAACCAAGTGTGGTAAAAAACAAGTAGGCGATGTGTATAGATATGCATTCCTGGCAATTTACCTTGTGTCTTAATTCTTGTCACACAAAATAGACCTAGGTTATCTCCATTATCTATTGAGTTGCAGTATAGTATTTTGACAAGCACTGACAGACTTTGCTCTCGGGTACAAAGATTGATGGGTGTAGCACTATAGTGGAAAGCCAGGAGGGATTTCTTTTTAAATTGTTTATCCTTAATTGGGACAGACTGTGTTTTTGTTTTCGAATGTCTCGTCTAGGTTGATTTAAACAGTGATTAACTTGCTGTTACTGTGACCACACTAAGGCCGGATTCGCACCTATGCGTTAGCGTTTTTGCGCGTGAAACCACGCATTTTTTTCCTGCACGTTTTTGAGTTTTTACGTGCATATACTTTATGCGCTTTTTTCTGAGCAGATTGTATTACATTGAAGTCAATGGACAAAACGTGCAAAACTAATTGCAACGTGCATTTTCAAGCTCTTCCTATTGAGTATATGGGGCCAAAACGAGCGGAGATCTGCCAAAAAGAAGCTCTGTCAGTGAATCTTTGCGGCTGCGACAATATGCTCAGCGTTATCCAGGCCTAGGGGCTCATGCATTTTGCAGAACAAATACAGGCTTATTGTCATAAAAAAATTTCACTTTTGGTTGAACAATTTCATCAGCTTCTCTGGGGGTCCCTAGGTGCCATTAGGGGTCTTGGAGACCCCTGATGTCTCCATAAAGAGGACCTGTCATGTGAATTGGCTATTACATAGGGGGTTTCCTAGCCCCCCCATGTGATAGCAATAAAGTTAAGTGTAAAAAAAAAAAATAGTAAAAAAAAAGTCACAAAAAAAAGTAAAATAACACAAACATTTTTAAAAGTCCCCCGCCCCCACATGCATCAGGTGCACCTACGTGCGAAATCGGCGTTTCCGCCTATTGTGCCGCACGTTACATATCGGTGTGAACATCTGAGTGAAAGCAATAATTTGAGGTCCATTACTTACTGATAACACTAAACTGATGAGCGGTAGGTCGTTTTCTGCGATTTCACGAGCACAATTTTTAGGCTTGACATGTTTGGTGTCTACTTACCTGATGTGACCCAGTCTTGTATAATTTACCAAAAAATTGGGGTAATACGTTTTATAACATTTCGTAGGGAAACGTTTTTTTTTTTTACAAAATTTAGGGTACTTTTTTGTTATATAGTAAAAAAATAAAAACCGCAGTGGTGATTAAATACCACCAAAAGTAAGCGCTATCTGTCCCCTAAAAATGGTATAAAATTTGTTTCAGTACAGCGTTGCATGACGGAATAAACTTCAGTTAAAGTACTGGAGCTCTGAACACTAAAAAATGGCCTGGCCAGGAAGGGGGTTTAAGTGTTTAATGAAACTAACCATCTACATTTCTGTTGTAGTATCTTCACTTGTGTACCACAAATTATCAGTGCTGCAGGTCAAACAAGCATGATTATAGCTAGAGAGGTGTGGGGGGGGGGGGGGGAGAGTACTCACATCTGT
>NW_017306289.1:1449311-1459307 GCF_000935625.1 Nanorana parkeri | reverse complement strand
AATCTCGTCCAGTCTCTTTCACCTTCCACCTCAGTGCTGCCCCTTTTGGACACACTCAGTACTTACTGGCTATTATTGACCTCTCATCTAATGCTCCAGTATTTTTCCTTTAAGTGTGCTCCACAGAACAGACTTATGTTCTGTTTCTTTTTGTATATTTGGCATGTTTGTTCCTGCCAGAAGGGGAACATTTCAGGCAGAGATAGTGTAACTGACGAAATTTCAGTTGTTTTTTTTTTTTTTGTACATGTTCTACTTTATGGTGGATTAAAGCTATCTTAACCCCTGTGATGTCAAGATTATTTCTGATCATGCAAAAGGGCCACCAACGTAAGCACAGAAATCTGGGCGGACAGATGGCACCCTGTCTTGTTCCATTTTGAATCTTGAATGAGGGTAACAAGAAGTTACTTACCCTTGTACTCAGAGGACTGACTATGCAGAGCTCTGATTCATCTGAGAATAATGCTACCCAATCCCAAATGCTACAATACCTCATCCTTAAAAATCCACTCCATTCTATCAAAGACTTAATCAGTGTTTCTTGATGGATGTAGGCAAGGGGCACTGTTAGCCCATACCCAGTAGTTATTTTAAAGAACCCTTTGGGAATTATCCCTGGCCTCGTGGACACCTTTGTTAAGTGTCAGCGCTAAGTTTTTAGGAGCATCGGTTACCTGGCTCTGGGGATTATTCCAGCCCTGCTATAAGATCTCCACAAATACCAGCCTTATGGGCTTCCCAAAGAGTCCCCTTCAACAGCTCCTCCCTATGTTTCTCCTGAAAATAGGACTGTTGATTTGACCTTCCATTACCCCATCATGTAGGAGGTTCTTATTTAATCTTCAGGTCCACAGGACTGGTTGACTGCTGATAACCCTGTAGTGACCACTGTGGCTTGGGTACTATGCCCATGGTGTAATGTAAAAATCTTAACATACTAAAATCTGCTGTCGATGTGCAGCCTATTCGATTTTCTTTTCTTTCTTTGAACTTTTTACTGGAAGAATGACTGCTGAAATCTGTTGTCATCCCTGCTAAAGTAATTCTTTTGCAGTGATCGCATTGATCGAGCACATGGTGGAGAAGGTATAGATTGGTGCAGGGCATTAGTTCAGCTTTGTTGGATGGGGACCTTGAACTGTTAGGGCTTTTTCACACCAAGTGCGGAGCAGATGCAGAGCAGTTTAAGAACGCAGCAAAAATGTATTCCAATGGTATTTTGGGCTCTAGTTCACACCGCAGCGTTCAGTTCCAGTGCATGTGGAAAAACTGCAACAGGCACTACATTTTCTGCTCTGGAATGCACCAAAATGCATGTTGACATATAATTTTGTGTTTTACACAACTCCAGGTGAATATAGAAAGCCACCATTTAGTACAGTGATGATCTGTATGAAATTGCATTTTAAGTACACTTTGTCAATAAGCTACTATATACCTGAATCTTTGTCAGTCTCCTATAATCCCCTCTGCTCTGCTTCATTGCATGGTGTTGTCCATCTAATGAGTGAATTAAAGACCAGGGGGAGGTTTCAATGTCCTGCTGCTCTTTTATTCAGTCATTGGTGGGCCATGGGCTTGGCTGTATTGCAGGACTGCAGTGTAGTCTTTAGAGCAGTGGTTCTCAACCTGTGTAACCTCAGGACCCACATTCGTCCTTGGTCATTAAGTTGCGACCCAAGTCGCACTCCAATGGTACGCATAGGGTTGCGGTACCGCATGTTCCAAAGCGGGTGATCAAACTGTGGGTAGGAGGTATGTTTGGGATGCTATTTAATAGATCCACCCAGTCTCTATACCTTACGAGAGCTGGAGTTGATCCTCAGCTTGGAGTCCAGTGTGGGCTGCTGTGCTATGATTGAGCTCCATCCATATGTGCAATGCTTGTACATCTCCCTTGCGTGCCCTGTAGAGGTGACGGGAGCCAGAATGTGACATCACTCCGGTCCAGGCACCTCTACAGGACACGCAAGGGAGTTGTACGTATGGATGGAGCTCCCTCACGGCCATAGCCCCAGCCCATCCCACCTCAAGCAGACACTCTGCACCGGGCAGCATATTTTGAATGGCTCCTTGGCAAGAGAACTGACCGGAGGAGCTGAGGAGCCTCTCACCTAGCACAGTGGAAGGCACACGGCGACCCACTGAACACGGTGTCGCGACCCACCAGTTGAGAGCCAAGGCTTTAGAGGGATCTCGAGGAGCGCAGTACCTGGCTGTGCTGTCTCACAGGGTTGTTTGGATCATAAAATTGGCTGAACAGAATTACTGGTAAAACAACTCCCATATATGAATTTCAAGTGTTTATATAGCGGTTTTCCCGAGGTTCAGCTATAAGGACACCGATTATGATGTGTGGGTGCATCAAGAATAGCTTTTGTTCAATTTTCTGCTTGGGTAAATACTGTAGCGCATGCTACTAATGTGTAGTGCCATTTGCATTTGATGTAATTATTGTGAATGAAAAAACATACATACCACAGAAAAATACATTCCAGGGTATCTTCTATTTTCCCAGCGTTTTCTATTTGCTCATATTTATGCCTCATACTAAAGCTGACCATATACTATTAGAATCTTCTCGGTACAACCTGTGGAACACCGCTTAAACAGCATAGATGGGCAAATCTCCGGCTGTGCCTATTGTATTCATGAAGTGAATGCAGCTGATTGGCCTGCAGTTGCTGTTTGGACAGAAATTTTCAGCCTGGCTCCATCGATGAGACTATTCTGTGACTAACTTTTGTCAAGCCATTCCTATGGTAAAAAGTAAGGCTTGTTCGGGGCCCTGTCGCACCATGTCCGGACTAGATCTGCACGCGTGTCTGCAAATGCGGTGCGTTTGACTCGTTCCAGTGCGTTTCTTTTGTTTTTTGGGGGGTAATGTCATTATGCAAATGAATCTCGTCCTGCTCCATGTCATAGCTCCTGTTGCGTTCCAGTGCAGGAAAAATTTAATATTCAGCATTTTTTTTTCCTGCACTGGAACAGACTGGACCAGTGTAAACAGAGCCCAAAAATCACATACAAATGCATTGGGATGCACTTTTAGTGCGGAAGAAAAATGTAATGTACCGCATCTGATCCGGACATGGTGTGAATGGGCCCTTACACCATTGTGTTCATCCCAGAACACTTTTCTTTTTTTTTTTTTTTAAAGTACAGCATGCACTATATTGTCTGGTCTGGAACACACTGAAATTCATGTAAACGCACTAGAAATAAAATTAAGACTAAGCAAATGCACTGAAATGCATCAAAAGCGCACATACCCGCGATTCCAGAAACTCATTCAAATCTGGTCTGGAGATGGTGTTTACAAGCTCTTAAACTGTATGTCAAAGCAAATAAAAAACAAATCAGCAGGTTATTTCTAAAAAAGTTTTTTTTGTTTTTTTTCTGCTTGGTTTTGAGGGTTACTGCAGATTGTTGATATGTGAACCCAATCCCTTCATTCATTCTATAAATATAATCGTTCATACACTTGTGCAAGGTCTAAATTAGTGTCTTTTAAAAGATGAGCTACCAAGCTCCAGTAGTTGGCTGTTTGTAGCAATGTTACAATTGATCAATATGGAAATTCTGACTGCTCTTTATTTGTTTGCAGACGGAGACAACAATTGGCCTCAGTTCATATCAGCAGAAAAGGTGAGTTGTGTGTTCTGTACTGCTGTCCCTCCCTGGTTGGAATTCCTGGAATTGTTGTGTATGAAAAAAACCAAATGCACACTAGGCAGGTTAGGGGGAACTGGCTGCATCATACAGTTGTCAAGCCTATCGATTTTGTAGCTGAAGGCGTCATCGCAGCTTCTTTTTGTGAAACCTAAGACCTAACCCTTTCAGAGCCAGAAAAGTGATCCCATAGAACAATCAGGCCTGTCTTGGTGTCTTATAACCGTTTGCAGTAGTGTTAAACATTTCAAAATCGGCACGATACGAAGTCCTAGTAAAAGGTCTAGTTCGCTTGTTTGTGTCTAAATGTCCCTACCATGAGTTCCTGTGATTGTGCTGGAGAAATTAGAATACAAGTCGGTCGCCCACGTGCAAAAAAAGTAATCAAATCACCTGATATGTGTATTTCCCTTTTTCTTTCGTGTGACATTTTGCACTGGGCTTTGTTTGTTTTTGTAAGTTAGCTTACAACCTAAGTATGCAATTCTTTATGTTGGAAAGTGAACTATCTGGACAGAACCTTTACTGAAGTGTGTGTGTGTGTGTGTGTGTGTGTGTGTGCGTGCGCTTTCTTATGGTTTCCAGGAATGCAGAGTTAACACTTAGGTGTGTGCTGCATTGTGCCTTATCTCTCTTTGCCGTCATGCGCTTAGAGGTGGTGGCTGTTTGATGAAGTGTGTGTTTTGTTTTTATTCATTAGTAGAAGGGGCAGAGATGAATTTCCTGGTTTCAAGTCTTTGCTGTATTGAGAGACTGTTTAGTGTTTTGTAAGTTATGCTTCACATTGTGTGAGTCAACGTGCAGTAACAAACGAGTCCCTTCCCTAAAAATAGAGAACTGTAGAGGTGTGTGAAGTGGCTGCTTCTGATTGGCTGTGCTCGACTAAGCAAGAAACGGAAGATGTGTCAGCGCCCTGGATGGGAGTGTCTTTGTGTTGGTGACTTGTCAGTGTGTACATTCTTGCTGCAAACACAACTGTGAGTCATGAAGCAATTGGGTGAAAGGATTACAGCATATATTTGTGGACATGAAACGCCACAACAACCAAGCCTGCAGTTTCCTATGCTGTTTGTAGACAACACTGATTTAGAATTTCAGTGTTTGACATGGCAGCTTCCAATAAACAAACAATACATGTCTATCACATTTCAAATACGTTTTTTATCCTGCACGACTGATGATTTAGGACGTTTTGAGGCTGTGGAGCATAGCAGTAATGTATGCGTTACAGCAAGCTGAATTGTGCATTTGGCCAAGTCCATTCACTGCAAATGGGACACAAGCCAGGAAAAACTGCTCTATTTTTCCCCTCTTAGCACAAAGTACATTGGGGGGGAATTTATCAAAACTGGAGCAGCTGTGCATGGCAACCAATCAGCTTCTTTTTTTAGTCTGCTCAGTTAAAATGTGAAATGAAAAAGAGAAGCTGATTGGTTGCTATGCGCAGCTGCTCCAGATTTGGTCTGCTCCAGTTTTGATAAATTCCCCTCGTTGTGCCTGTAGCGCAGGTGTCTTCAGTAGATGTATGGGGTGCTACCACAAAGCATTGCCCTATACTTGGTGCATCACCAAATAACATTTGCATGTTAGAACACATTATTGCAATACAATGAAGTGAATGGGCCCTTTCAAAGATATCTTTTCATGTAATGCTCAGATGTCTTGTCAATGTATAGCATGCTCAGTGTAGAGTACCTGCTTCCTAAAGGAAACTTTTCATGACAGAAATACACTATATTGCCAAAAGTATTGGGACGCCTGCCTTTACACGCACATGAACTTTAATGGCATCCCAGTCTTGTAGCTCGTTCACACCGGATGCAGTGCGTTCCGGCCCGATTCTGGCCAGAACGCGCTGCATTGCGGCCGGCTCACTTTTTTTGTGGGCAGGAGGGGGCGTGGCGGGCCATTGAAGTGAATGGCACCATAGCCACGCCCTCCGGCCACAATGTGATCGGCCGCATGGGATTGCAAGGCACATTATTACGGTCCGGTCTGGTACGGTGCGTTCAAAATTTTGCGAGCACTCTTTTGATCGCACCGGACCAAGGCATAATGAGCCTTGCGATCCCACGTGGCCGATCGCATTGTGGCCGATCACATTCACTTCAATGGCCTGCCACGGCCCCTCCTGCACCCCAAAAAAGTGAGCCGGCTGCGATGCAGTGCGTTCTGGCCAGAATCGGAAACCGGAAAGCACTGCATCAGGTGTGAGCGAGGCCTCAGTCTGTAGGGTTCATTATTGAGTTGGCCCACCCTTTGCAGCTAGAACAGCTTAAGCCCTGGTTCACACCTGGGAGTTTTTTAACTGCCCAACACAAGAAATCCCATGATTTTCAATGGTCCTGGTTCACACCTAAGCAGAAAAACGCTTAGCAGGAAAACGCCAGACGCCAGGAGCTTCTTTGGGCAGTTGAAAGTGCTTTTCCTCCCCTTAGACTTCATTGGAAATAACCAAAAACGCGCAACAGCAGCATGTTGCACATTTTCATGAGCGTTTTTGTGCGTTTATACACGCGTCCTTCCATTGCCCACAATGGTTTATGAGCTGCCAATCAAAATGCACGTCTTCCTGCACGCACTTTAAAACATGCATACAAATGTGCACAACGCGCAAATAACCGCATGCTGCTAACGCCTGTACAAACGGGCAGCCTAGGTGTGAACCCAGGGCTCAACTCTTCCGGGAAGGCGTCCACAAGGTTTAGGAGTGTGTTTATGGGAATGTTTGACCATTCTTCCAGAAGCACATTTGTGAGGTCAGGTACTGATGTTGGACGAGAAGGCCTGGCTCGCAGTCTCTGTTCTAATTCATCCCAAAGATGTTCTATCGGGTTAAGGTCAGGACTCTGTGCAGACCAGACAAGTTCCTCCACCCCAAACTCGCTCATCCATTTCTTTATGGACCTTGCTTTGTGCACTGGTGCACAGTCATGTTGGAACAGGAAGGGGCCATCCCCAAACTGTTCCCACAAAGTTGGGAGCATGAAATTGTCCAAAATGTCTTGGTATGCTGATGCCTTAAGAGTTCCCTTCACTGGAACTAAGGGGCCAAGCCCAACCCCTGAAAAACAACCCCACACCATAATCCCCCCTCCACCAAACGTTACACTTGGCACAATGCAGTCAGGCAAGTACCGTACTCCTGGCAACTGCCAAACCCAGACACGTCCATCGGATTGCCAGACAGAGAAGCGTGATACGTCACTCCAGAGAACATGTCTCCACTTCTCTAGAGTCCAGTGGCGGAGTGCTTTACACCACTGCATCTGACGCTTTGCATTGCACTGGGTGATGTAAGGCTTGGATGCAGCTGCTCGGCCATGGAAACCCATTCCATGAAGCTCTCTACGCACTGCTGTGCCAATCTGAAGGCCACATGAAGTTTGGAGGTCTATAGCTATTGACTCTGCAGACGGAGACTTCTGCATACTCTGCGCTTCCGTAAATGTAAGAAAATGAAGGTTGGAATCACAATGCTTACCCTGCTGTTAACAGAAGGTTGTTTCCCGGTACATGATATATTCACTGTAAATCTCTGTACGCTAGTGGTATACATGTGGAAAGTGTGATGCCATCACTCGCTGGCTTTGGCAGTTTTTACAGTCTATTTCCTTAGAAATGGGTTCATATTTTGTTATGCGTATCTGATGTAGGCATCATGTAAGTGAACAAGTGATTTCATCAACAAATGGAAATAGTGAATTGTGTTACATAACAGACATGATTCAAACGTTTTCCTTTTTGGTGTCCCCTTTCTGTCTCTAGCTTTCACAAGTGTAAAATCGCCCAGAAATGTTTGTACTTTAATAGCAGTTAATTCTTTTTGTCAGTCGCTTCCTCGTTCCTGCCTTTTGCAGCGATCAGAGTATCAGCAGAATCCCCAGCTTCGAAAGCTCCTCAGCTACAATGTTTCTAATGTAATATGGCCCCTCTTTTACACCCCATTCACACTGAGCTACAACAAAGTAAATGCTTTTTCAGCACTGATTTTGAGCAGAGCGACTTTGAGCTACAGTGCACATTTTGACATGCTACGTAGCGCTTCTTTTGGCAGTTTACTACAGGAACCTTGTAGCTGCTACATTGGGGGTGTATCCAATCAAAAGCAGTCTTTGATGTGTCATAATCTTCCTGCTTCTGTGGAGCATGTCATTTCTGGGCAAAAGTGACACTTGTGTAGCATGACATTGTGCTACAATTTCACGCAAAATCGCCAGAGCTACACTATTGAAATCTATTGGGGTGAAGAAGCATGAAATCCTCCAAGAAATAGCTCATGTTTGAGCTTCAAGCTTCAGCTACAAGCTATGGGAGACATTGAGCTGCAAGATGTGAACATCTCCATTGACATCCAATTGGAAGAGCTACACTGAACTTCATATTTGAGTGATTTTTGAGCGGAAAACACACTACAAAACGCTCAGTGTGAATGGGATCTCGTATAATGCATTATTTTGCATTTTTTTTTCATTATTCAAATCACTTTGTAGAGGTTTTTGTTTTCACTTTACCATGAACGTCTATTATCAAAACATGTTCTAATAAGCTGGGTGGGGTGTATGAGTTCCAACTACTTGTAGCATACTATGAGCTTGGCGCTGGAAAACCTTGCTGAGCTTTACTTCATCTGCTTGTTCTTGAATGTACTTGAATTTCACATTTTTCTTGAAACACTTGAGAAGAGAGGGAGACGGATAGTGTAGAATCAGTATGCCTTAAGATACTCAATGGATCATCTTGCATGTCTGAGAGAGCTGTTGGACAGTCTGCCAGTCATGGTTTGTTGTAGCTAAGAGCACAGAAATGCTGACTAAGGTCTTATAACTTGGCTTGGACCTACTGCGTTGGCTTCATGTGCTGTTAGACACAGTTAGTGTGCCACCTGTTATTTTCATATTATTGTAGCAGTTGCAGATCTCTGTAGGACTTCATTATTGTTCTACTTTATCAATTAAGATCTCTGGTTTTACAGTTATGTGATCAAGTACACCTCATGCAAATTGTCGACTTTTTAAACAGGCAAACATTTTACAGGGTTATTCAGAAAAGGGTGAAGAGATTGGAGAAGGCAGGAGAAGTGAATTATCTAGGACAGCATAGCTGAACTGGAAAGTGAGTTGAATTTGTCAAAATCAGCTTTTTTGGCCTAGCTTGTTCACTTCTCCTGCCTTCTCCAAACTCTTCACCCTTTTCTGAATAGCCCTGTCATCTTCTTTAAAACAGTGCCTGCTGATAAGGGTTGGAATGGTGTACTGTAAAAAATGTGACTGATCCTCAAGTCATCTCTGAATTGATGCCGACACTGTCCTTCTTTCGGGAGGGTGGCTACTTTTGTTCCCCGTGGTCCCTGTGCATGTTGTGAAGTAGCCACCGCTTTAAGCTTGCTTACTAGTCCGTAAGGAAATTTATAGTCCATCACGGCAGTGACCTTGAGCCGGCTCAATGCTGACTGGCCAGGAGGCCGGCTTCGATCGCTGCTGCTGCTGCTTGATTTGATACAAGTGATATGATCAAATCACTTGTATAAAAACGAGTGGCGGCTCCCACTGTACATTTAGCTCTGCTTGTCCGGAGCAGGGCTACATGTACAAACAAAACTGCCCGCCCTGCTCCCAAAACTGCATTTCCCGGGCGTCGGGCAATAGGAATTCCACACCCCTGCTCTATAATACATAAATGGCATTAAAAAATGTATATGAAGCTACTGAGAACTGCAAACAGATCTCTGGAACTAGAAGTGCTCATGGGTCAAAGGAAAACTAGTGGAAATCATCACATTTAATAGTATTCGGTGTCCCATTAAGTCGTACTCTTGTAGCTCAGGGGTAGCAAACCTCTGGCCCTCCAGCTGTGGTGAAACCACAAATCCCATGATGCATCTCTCGTCGGGAGTCGTGGCTGCGAGTATCTTGCAATGTCTCATGGGATTTGTAGTTCCACCACAGCTGTAGGGCCGGAGGTTTGCTACCCCTGCTGTAGCTGATTGCTGGTTATATATTTTGCATATACACTATCATTCCACAGATTGTTGCATATACATTATGTATTGCAGTTGACATCCTATAAAAAGGATTTCATTTATGATGCATATTGTGTGTATACACAGTATATAGATATGTATTTTACTTTCCTTTTTATTTAGGATATTAATACTGAAAGCGAAATGTACAGTTATGTGCTTTAACTTGTTAACAGTGATGTGTCGCTGTTATGATTTTTGATACAATAAATTCCCCGTTATCCTTCATTCAAACTACCGGCATTCAAACTACCGGCTTACTTACTATTAAAGTGACATGAAAGCCAAAACTCGCCCCC
>NW_017306289.1:1440934-1449126 GCF_000935625.1 Nanorana parkeri | reverse complement strand
TGTACAAAAAACCCAAACACCGCCCCCCCCCCCCACCCCCCCAATGCTGGTGTAAGGACTTGCCTTAAATGATGCCTCTTGATCCGATCATCTCCTTTCCAATAGTTTTTTTAGGAGTTCCTCCAGCGCTGGTGCTGCTCTCTGCCACCGCAGACTCCTGTCTCTTCCTGTTCGACAGAGTCTGTGCAGGTGCACACTGCCTCAATTAACTTACCCTGTGTGTCTCTTCTTCTCCCGGCTGAAGATCTGTACTGCGCATGCGCCCGCCCCATGATCCTTTGCAGCTGCCCGAGAATCTTCAGATCTTTTTTTTTTTAATCCATTTTGTAAACGTTGGTTTTTTTTTAAAAATGTTTTTGCATATACCTACTGCTTGCCAGTAGTAAATGCAAAAAATGGGAGGCTTTAATTATCCTTTTAACTTTCTAGCAACCAGAAACTACAGTTATCTGGCACCTTACCATCCTTGTCACACTGACCAATGATCTTTTCCTTCAATAGAAATGATCTAAGCCAGTGGTTAGGTCTTCAACAAACAGCAAACAGTTAGGGGGGACCTGTTACTGTTATTTAGAGTGGTGCTCTATAATGTATTTCTGGGATTTGTATTCCTCTATAGCTGATGGTACATTGTGCTGTATATTATACAGAGCAATGCACCATCATCTATAGAGGAATACAAATCCCAGCAATACATTATACACTGTATGTATAATGTATTGCTGGTATTTGTTGTATTCCTATATAGCTGGTGATATTCTGCACTGCACTGTACAGAGGACTACAAATCCCTGCAATAATACATTATACAGCGCAATGCGAAATACCACCAGCTATAGAGGAGTACAACAAATTCCAGCAATAATACATTATACAGTGGTGCAATGCCAAATACCACCAGCTATAGAGGACTACAAAACCTAGCAATAGTACATTATACAGCGCAATGCAGAATAACACCAGCTATAATGTACTATTGCTTGGATTTGTTGTAGTCCTCTATAGCTGGTGATATTCTGCATTGCGCTGTATAATGTACTATTGCTGGGATTTGTAGTCCTCTATAGTTGGTGCCATTCTGCATTCATTGCTGTATACATTTACACTTTCCATTTCACTATATTGCACACCACGCTATTTTTTTTCTTTTTTACTTTTTTTTCTTCCACCGCTCCAAGCATGCTCCTGTGATGGAGTACAATCTCAATACAAACTAGTAGTCCATCACTGGAGCCATTTTTTAAAATGTATTTTATTGTTTATCCGATTAACCGATTAATCGAACTTAATAATCGGCTAACTAATCGATTTTGAAAATAATCGTTAGCTGCAGCTCTAAACAAAAGGTAAGTCTAGGTTCACACCTTTGCATTTTTGGGTTAATGTGTTTTTAATGTGTTTTTCAAAGTGCTTTGATAAGCATTGGCACATGCGTTGTTAACAGACATGAAAACGAATGCAAAAGTATCATACCTGGGTTTTATACATTGCCATTTACTTCTTTGGGCCTCAAACTGCACAAAAGCAGACAAAAAAATAGCCTAAGCTATTTTCTAAAACTGCAGCACAACGCACTGATGTCAGTAGGCTCTATCTAACATTTCCATTGACAATGCATGCATTTTAGCACTTTAAATGTGCTTGTTAAAGTGTAAACAGGGCTTACATCTCTGCTTCTTCACTGAAGTCTTTCTGAATTTTGTTAAAACAAATTGTGAGGTTAAAGCAAAATTACAACCTCTGATCCTTTACAACCAAGGAATGTGCCATCTTAGCCACTATTTGGATTGCATTTTCCATGGTCTGCACATGTCAGGTCCGCTCCTCGGGTGGGGGAATGCACAGTCATAAATGCACACTCTGGTCTGTAGTCCCTCCTCCCCGCCGGGCACCTTCTGCAGCGGTCTGTCTCCCATCCGATCCCCGCTGCCTCTGCTGATACAGGGGGGGATCGAAGGGGACAGAGACCACAGTATGCAGTTATTTTCACTTTATCACTTATTTTAAAACTTCTTCTTTTATTTTTGATCACCTATTTTTAAAAAGTGTTCTTTTTCGTTTACTTTTTTTTTTCACTTAACTTTATAACATTTGGAGGTGACAGGTTCTCTTTATGGAGCCTGTCCTCCAGTACAGGAGATTGAGCACAGTATTGAGTTCAATCTCCTGTGCAGCTGACACAGGTCTGCTTTGCGCTCTCCATCCTGAATTCATTGCCCTGCTCCCGGATCCTTCAGAGCAGGGGGTCCCCGGAAACCACGGCGGGCGATGCATCATGGAGGTAGGGGGTGGGACGGACGGATGGCTGCTACAAGTGATCTGGGAGGCTGTGAACCTCCCAGATCACTTGCTCTAAATGAGTGGCAACAGGGTTGAATGTAGAAAAAAAAAAAAATCTTCCTGGAACTACATGCCATGAACATCAGTCGATGGAATCCCACACCTCTAAGGGCTGACAAAAGCCCAGCACCAGGATGCCATTTCTAGTGGCCTTGGCGACCTGGTGCCTGGGATTTGTCGATTCCTATCCAACAATACTCCACAAGTCGTTCTTCATGTAAGGTTTGCCGGTTCCCGTATTGTATATTTTTTGCTTAAAATATAGTAGTGGAACTGATATTTTGTTTTTGTTTTATCATATACAACAATTAAGTTCTAGTCAGTATTTTTAGTTTTGTAGTCCCCAGGGGTCACCGGGACTTTAGCAGCAAGGCTTTAGTGAATAGAGTTGAGAATTCCTACTGGACAAGATGTATAGATTTATATTCCTATCGTATATCCGATACGCATACAACTTACAGACAGTAATTTCACTTCTTTACTATATGTCGAGTGACAAAATGAAATGTTAGCAATCACACTGCAAGAGTTAAGTTCTCTTTTTTTGTCTAGGAAGCTAAAATAAAGGTGTCTTGCGATGGTTGTAAGGTAATTAACCCTTTCGCTGCCAATGACGTACGGAGCTTCAAAAGTGCTTCCAGCTGGCCAGCGCAGTATGCCGTACGGACCTGGCATTTACAGTTCTACTATAAGCTGATGGTCGCTTTAGCGACCATCAGCTTATAGTAGAACTGTTCAGCAGACTGTCCCCTTTAAATTAATAGCTGTCATCAGTTAATTAAATTAATAGCTGTCATTAATAGCTATCATGCTCACAAGTCCTGGCGGAGCCGCTGGGATATGGTGGCTCCGCCGGGTTCTCAGTGTGTAATGACAGTCCAGCGTCCCCTGGTTACTAGGTAACCAGGGGATGCTGAACTGTCATTACACGCGCAATTATCGCAGGGCCTACAAATTTAGTATCACTTACGATTCCTGGCGGGTTTTCAAGCCTGCTTGTTCGACGGAAGACGTGCGACCGTACAGTAGAAACAGTCGCACGCCCTTCCATACACTTTGCGATTATCGTACGATCGCGGGATTTCCCACGATTCTCGTAAGATCGTACAGTGTATGGGCACCTTAAGACACTCGCCTGAATCTCAGATCCAGCTGGCTGCTAGACCAGTCCCTGCATCCTCGCTCCCCCTCTCAGGTGTAATGTCCCTTGTTTTCCTCCCGTTCAATGCACTGTGATTTACTGTATACACTGTATTGGATGTGATGACTCATGGCTGTTACTATCTCTGCGCAATAAACTTTAGATTTACCACAACTATGTAATATCAGGGCCTACCGAAAGTATACAATCCATCTGCATCCATTCCATACTTGTAGATCTAACAGATTGTACAATCAGATTGTAATGTGTGTGGTGAGCTTTAAGGTGCCCATACACTGCACGATTTTCGTACGAGAATCGCTGGAAATCCCGCGATCGTACGACAATCGTGCAGTGTATGGAAGGCGTGCGACCGTTTCTACTGTACGGTAGCACGTCTTCCGTTGAACCAGCAGGCTAGAAAACCCGCTGGGAATCGTACGATTCTCGGCGAGTTAGTGGCCTGCTTGTTCGACAACTGCCCAACGGGCTGGTGTGCGCACACAGCCCGTTTGCAGCCATCGTAAGCCCGCCCCTCATTGCAGCCATCGTAAGCCCGCCCCTCAGGGGGGCGGGCTTGTGATGATCGCAAGTACGATCTGCCTGTCCAAGATAGGCAGATCGTACGTTTTTTTAAGTACTTTACAACCCTCGCAAAAGTCTTGCGAGGGTTGTAAAGTGTATGGCCACCTTTTAGACTGCTGGAGCAAAGGGGGAGTGAGGCTTCAGGATTAGTCTAGCAGCCAGCCGGATCCGAAGTTCAGGTGAGTATATCTTTGCTGTTTAGTTCCTTAGACAAAACGAGCACTTAACCCTTACAGTACAGGGGTAACCCCACTGCTAGGGAAACGATTTCACATGCCTGGAGTTTTTCAACTACTCTCTTGAAACTGTAACTTCATAACCTGGATTTATTTTCTTTCTGAGGACCAATACCAGTAGGGAGTGTTCTATGACTGTAGAGGAGATGCTGCTTTGCAAGTTAAAAGATATCCCATATAGCATATGTTAAACTCGCACCTCGCAGGGAAATGTGTTCTAAGATTTGCACTAAGATTATCAACATGTATTTTACCATCTGACCGCCATTTACATAGAATGGAATGACCTGAAATGCATAACTGCTAACAATTGAATTTACAACCTTGATTAATCGGTATACAAATGCACTGTTATTATTGCTGTTGTGTTTTTAGATGTTACCATTTCGTTTTTGGGTATCCTGTGTTTTTTTTTTTTTTCTTTTTTCTAACTGGCCGTCCATAAAAAAGAAATTGATGGCCTGCTCGTAGAGGGGGGAAGAGAAGAGGGACACAGTCTGTGTGCACACATAGCGCCACAGCCAATCACAGTCCTCCCATCTACAGCAGGGCTGCCTCAGCACAGGGGGAGTTCTTTCATTGGCTGCTGGTGTGCAGGCAGTTTTGCAGGTTTTCCATTACCATTAAGATATGGCTGGGGGCACACGCTTGCTATAATTGCTGGGAATGCTTGTTTCCCGGAGACAGACACCTCAAAACTGGGACTGTCCCCGGAAAATGGAGACAATTGGTAACTATAATCTATTCTTTACTCTAGCCAAAACAAAAATTAGGCACAAATCCTACCTGTAAGGGAAGCTGTATTCTGCTGCCCCCCCCTCCCAAACACTCAGGGCAGCGTGACGTGTGTGTGTCCGTCCGTCCGTCCGCAAAATCCTGCCCAGGGCCCAATTAATATTAAAGATGGCCCTGATACCTTGCCTAGCTATGTATAGCTCAGTGTTGGGACCATCCTGAACAACATGTTGGCAAATGACACCCCATAAGTGCTTCTTAAGTGGCCATACACCTTACAGCCATCGCAAGACTTTTGTCTTGCGATGGTTGTAAGGTCATTAAAATAACGTACGATCTGCCTATCTTGGACAGGCAGATCGTACTTGCGACCATCGGGCTTCCGATGACTGCAATGCTAAACAGGCAGTGTGCGCTTGCACACCGGCCCGTGCAGCATTTGTCTTACGAGCAGACCACAATCCCGCTGACAATCGTACCATTCTCAGCGGGTTTTCGAGCCTGCTCGTAAAACAAAAGACTTATGGAAGGCGTGCAACCGTTTCTACTGTACGGTCGCACGCCTTCCATACACCTGCCGATTATCGTACGATCGCGGGATTTCTCGGGATTAGCGTAGATAATCGGCAGGTGTATGGGCACCTTTTAGCCTCACCTTCACGTGCAACATATGGAAACTGAATGGGCAACTGTTCTGCGGTGGTCTCCAACATTTTCATAGTAAACAAGTACTAAAAGTGTATGGAGGATGCTATTTCTTACCTATTCAATTATGTGTATAGGTTTCAGGAGCATTGTCTGAACTGCTTTGCGTTTTGAAATGGAAATTAATTTAATATTCTATAAGATATACTTTGTGTAGTAGGTTTATGAGGTTTTTATCTGATTTTTTTTTTTTTTAATGAGCCCTTTCAGCCTTCTGTGGAAGTGTCCAAGTTTATCATGTAAACAAGTCTGTAGTGCACTGAATGACAGATGACATGCAGGCACAGGTGTGGATCTTTTGGACCTCCTACCTGGCTTGGTTCACTAGCATCATATGATCATTCCCTAATGTCCCTTGGAAATATAATACTGTTCTATGCTCTAGTGCCCTTGTGCAAACATGCTGCACTTAGCTGTTGGTTGTATACACTCCAAGAAATGTAAGCGTGTGAAGTTTACCAAGAGATTTTGTTTGTTGACTTTTGGTCATAAGACATTTACAGTCATTTTCTCATACAGCATGTAACATCTTTAGAGCTAACACAGTCCCCATTATTTTAGCAGAGAGAACTTCAGCAAACACAAAAGCAGATGTGTAGTCGGATTACTGAACTGATTCACTTGTTAAAAGTATGATTGTTACTGCTGCCAACGTCTGCCTCCTAGAGAATAGTCCCTTCAGCCGGAGGTCTTTCAGGACCTGTGTCTCAAGTGAGGGATGTGGACCTCCTGGCATCAAAGTTTAACAAGCTGGTTTGTTGCCAGGACCAGGGATGCTTGAATCTACGCTGTGGAGGCCTTGGTGATTTTGTAGAATCAGTTCAACCTACATGCCTTCCCTCCTCTGAAACTCTTGCCTTGATGCCTTTGGAAGATCAAGGTGGAGGGCTTTTCAGTGATCCTCACTGCTCCCACATGGCCCAGGAAACTGGTACCTGGATATAGTCATACTCTTGGCAGACTCCCTGGTCTTTTCTGGATCATCCAGACTTCCTGTCCCAAGAATCAATATTCCACCCTGCTTCTTTGTCTCTGGCCTTTAAAACCTCATAGAACAGAGGCCTTTCAGAAGATGTAATTCCTACACTTTTGAAAGCTAGGAAGCCAACCTCCTGCATGGTGTACCTTTGCACCTCGATGGAAGGCTTATTTCACCTTGAGCTTTAGCCTTGCGTAGTATCAAGGACCACATTTTCTGCCTTGGCAATTCTTTTCCAGAGGCCACTTGCTTCTAAGGGCCTGTTCACACCATCCAATGCGTTCAGGGCATGATTCTGTGCCATGAAAGCAATGGACCACATAAAGGCTCCCCATGTTCTGTCGGCGGGAGAGGGTGGTGGTGGTGGTGCCATTCATGTCAATGGTACAGCAGATACGCCTCCCGCCCGTATCGGAACGTGTGGTACTGCAATGCCAGGCCTTCCTAATGCGGTGCGATTACAATAGTGGAGTCTGCGCAGTTCTTGATATGTTTACAAATGTCTGCTACAGATTGGCCCCCTTCTGCAGCCTTTCACTTTGTGAGTTGCTACAAAATAACTGTTGCAATCTGATCGCTTGGAGTCAGCAGACCATGGGCAGAATCGCACTTTTGCAATGTGGTAAAATGTGCCTTCAGGCAGTGCCGTTCATTTTGAATGGTACCCCAACGCAAATGCATTGTAGCTGGTGTGCATTGATAGGTCATTCAATATGAGTGGGCTGCCTTAACTCAACGCATGTTAGAGCACTGCACAAAATGTAAATGGAAGAATACGTCCTTCAACCTGCAGCAGACTGATGGCATTTCAGACTAAGCAAGGTCACTTGACTTCATGCAGTCTTGTAAAGTTAAGTAAAGGTCCACTTTAAACTGCTGCCCTTGTAGTTTAATATTGATCTGTTCACATTGGGGCAACAGTAATATCAACTTAAAGTGACATTAAACCCTCAGAATTAACATAAAACAATAGTGTAATGTGCACCTTACTGTAATCCATGGTTGTTTCCCTTCTCTTTGCTGCTCTTCCTTTTTAAATCTGTATCTGTTCTCATGCTGGGCAGAACTTCTGTTTTGCAGCAGACTGCCTTGTCTCTGCAATGGATACATGGTGTCTGTGTGTAGGTTCACAGCCTGAGCCAGAACTACAGGAAGAGGCACCCAGCTGAAAAGGGAAGTTCTCCCCCAGCATGAGAAGAGAGAAGGATTTAAAAGGAAGAGCAGCAAAGAGAAGGGAAACTACCATGGATTACAGTAAGGCACACATTACAGTATTGGTTTATGTTAAAAAATCTGAGGGTTTAATGTTACTTTAAATCCTAATGTGCAACGAAAGGTGGCAAGTGTTTGTTTCTATATTTGACAGGAAACCTATTGAAGTCCCATACTTGGCTAATTTTTGGCATAAACATGCTTCTTACCTTTTGTAATGGTAGATAAATGTAGTTCCTAATCATAACCCCCCCCCCCC
>NW_017306289.1:1348904-1440757 GCF_000935625.1 Nanorana parkeri | reverse complement strand
TGGGAGGAGGTTGAGAGTATGCTTTTTGTTTTTTTTTTTTTTTTGTACGTGATTTTGTTCAAACAGCGGCTGTCATACTCTTGAACTTATTTTCATCCCTTTTTGTCAGCTTGCCTTTGGGATATTGAAAAGTTTAGTCAGGAGGTGAAGTTGTTCTGAACCTATCAGGACTGTATCACACTCTGCATGGCAGCAGATGACATCCGCTAATCATGGATAGGCGTTTACCTCAGCGGAACATAATGATAGAACACATGCAGTGTGATTATTTGAAAATAGAACTCATTAAACATTCAGCAACTCTGCTGCTCATTGCTAATTGGATATTATTGGTCTCACTGGTATAACCTCAATTAAAGCAAGGATTTATGTAATATGATATTTTGTTTACTTTTTCATATGATTGGAAAACTCCTGGGTCTGACAGGTGTCCAATTAAACTACATTGATTATACAAAGAACACAACTCAAAAAGCTTGTTACATGCAAATAATAAATTGCATAAATAAATAATATAAAGCAGATGACCATTAAGTGATTTTTGTTTATTTTTTTGTATGTACGAATTACAAGTATCCTAATCACATTATGACCACCCACCTAATTTTGAGTAGGTCTCCCTTGTATTATCTGGCACCAAGCCAGCAGTAGCAGATCCTTTTATGTCCTGTACGTTGTGGGGTGGGGCCTCCATGGACCCAACTTGTTTTTCCAGCACATCACACAGATATTTGATTTGGATTGAACTCTTGAGAATTTGGAGGCCAAGTCAACACCTCAAACAATTCTTGAACCATTTTTGCAGTGTGGCAGGGCACATTATCCTGCTGATAAAGGCCACTGCTATCAGGGAATACTGTTTCCATGAAGGGGTGTACTTGGTCAGTAACAATGTTTAGGTAGGTGGCACGTGTCAAAGTAACATACACACGAATGGCAGGATCCAAAGTTTCCCAGCAGAACATTGCCCAAAGCATCACATTGCCTATGCTGGCTTGACTTCTAGTGCATCTTAGTGCCATATCTTCCCCAGGTAAACAACACACCTGCACCTGGCCATCCACAAGATATAAAAGAAAACTTGATTCATCGGACCAGGCCACCTTCTTCCATTGCTACATTGTCTACTTTTGATACTCAAGCGAGCGCCCATTGTAGGAGTTTTTTGACGGTGGACACGAGTCAGCATGGGCAACCTGACTGGTGTGTCGCCATGCAGCCCCATACGCAAATAACTGTGATGAACTGTGTGTCCAGACACCTTTTTTACTTTATCACCGTTAACTTTTTCAGCTATGTGAGTTACAGTAGCTGTTCTATTAGATCCGACTACACGTGCCAGCTTTCACTCACTACATGCATCGATGAGCCTTGGCTGCCCATGAACCTGTGGCCGGTTCACCAGTTTTCCTTCTTTAGACCACTTTTGGTAGGTCTTGCCCACTGAAGACTGGGAAGGATGTTCCCAGTCTTCAGTGGTCTCTACAAGAGACGTAGTTTTGGAGTTGCTCTGATCCAGTCGTCTAGCCGTCAAAGTTTTGTCAAAGTTGCTCAAATCCTTACACTTGCCCATTTTTTCTGCTTCCAACATATCAACTTCAGGGACAAAATGTTCACTCGCTGATTAATATATCCTACCTACTTCCAGGGGCCATTGTAACAAAATAATCCGTGTTATTCACGTATAGTCTGTATGTATGTATCCTATATATTTTATAAAAATGTATGCAGATTTAATTTCTCTGGTGGCCTCTAATCTTTCCAAGGGTCCATTTGTCCAACACTGATTTGACTGGTGGCAGGAACTCGAGCAGTGCGTGTGTTTCTTGCTGAACTAAAAGTGTACATTAGGGCTTCAGAGGCAACCATGCACAAGGCTGTACCAGTCACCTCCATTTTCCAAAACATGCTTTGTTGCTGATCTTCTATTAAATAAGCTTTTGCAACTCTGAAAATGGTTTTTCATGCTTCCCATTAGCATATCAGAGTTCAATTATCAATTTAGGTTTGTCCTCATATTGCATAGTTTCTGGTAAATCTAAAGGAGATTTACAGTAATTGTACAATCGGAGTGTCCATTGTATGCTCACCTTTTAGACTTTGAGCCAAAGCTGTCACTGTGGTATCCCACCAGCCTCAACATTTTATTCTGTGTGCCAAGAGGTGCCCCTACTCTATTAGGACCCTTTTATTAGCCCCTGGTCAGAGGCATAGTATATCATAAGCACAAGTTTTCATTGAAAGTATGGTAGTTTTGCTCATGTACACAGGTTGAGATATGTGGCCATTTTGGATGTAGGTTGTGCTTGGCAAAGTGTAAGGGTGGATCCTAGCAGTCACAGCTAATAAGGCTGTCATCCACTTCTGGAATTTACCATTACCCAACTACTGAAAGCAATGCTACTTCTGATGAACTATGAACTAGACCTGCTTCTGGCATTAGGCATCATCAGCTTCTATTGCTGGATGGGAAATGTTAGTCAAAACAAGTTTTCTGCACAGGTTCCCTTTTAGGGGTTGTTCACACCATATACAGTGCGTTCCAGCACGGTTAGCTGCTGGAACTCCATGCAAAACATTGCCTGCGTCCCGGCACAGTGCGATCGGAAAAAATTGCAGCATTTTTTCCGAAACGCAGGCGCTGTTATGCCACGCGTTCTGGTGCGGGCGTGGCGCCATTGACTTCAAAGCACTGCCACGCCCCTTCCCGCCCCAGAATTTAGGCCTCATGCACACTGTTATAAAAACTTGAACTCGGGTGTGTTTTGGAGCTGTAATGCTTTTTTATGACCTGAATTAAAACCTAGACGTACAGCAGTGTGTTGGTGCAATCCTGGTCTTTGTAGCCCAGTTTTATGCAGGTAAACGCGACTAGCCCAACACAACTAAACACAGGAAAAGGTAATCTGGGCAGCGTAAAGTTGTTTATACCAGATAACTTCTCTTGTGCTTAAACGCAGCCTGCTAATGTGCACGAGGTCCTAACTTTTTTTTAGATATGCTTCCGATACTAGGCCTCATACACACTAGCAGGCTGCGTTTTAGGCCCAACAGAAGTTATCTGGTAAGTATAAACAACTTAATGCTTCCCAGATCTTCTTCTTTTTTTTCTGTGTTGGGCTTAGTCGCATTTATAAGCGTTTACACATGTTTACATGCATTTAACCGCATAGAACTGGGCTAGTCGGACCCAGAATGCAGAATGTCTATTTTGGGTGAACTGACCGGGACTGAAGGCAACTAGATGCTGCTGGACGCCTAGGGGTGCATTCAGTCATAAAAAAGCATTACACGAGTCCCTGGTGTGTTCAGAAATGAGCTCCATGCGTAACGCACCCGAACTCAACGTTTTGGTACGTAGTGCGCATGAGGCGTAATGAAGAGCCTCATACCTGGTGTGTGTGTGTTCTTTTTAAAATAAATAATATACGTTGTCTGTAGAGAGACGGATTAACACATCACGCATATACAAAAGTGACTTGAAGCCAGGATCACATGGTTTCTATAAACAGTGTTACCAAGTGGTTTGGTTCAATAGCTGCGGCATTTCTTCTCTAGCTAAACAAGTTTGTCAAGTTCCCCCTTCTTGAACAGTGACTGCTGTAGTCCTTTGGGCATTTCATTGTGAGAGGCACTTGTGCTCACACCTGTTTATAATCGACTAAAAAGAAGATGGGTTTTCTATTGTCCCTGTTCTTACAGTTATATCTCTTTTTCTACAGTGTGTCCTTGCACAGAGGGAACTGCAGACCGATACGGTTTGAACCACCAATGCTGGACTTCCATGAACAGTAAGCATTGTTGTCTCCTCAATACATACTATGCTGTTTTACTTGCTTATACAAGGATATGTGCAGCTTATTTCAGTCTGTTGTGTGTGTTGCCAAAACAGTCGTTTTTCACATTTTGGTGTCTATAATAATTACAAATCCTTTTTCTTGAGTTAAAAAAAAAACTTTTGCAAACAATATTGTATTCTTGTAATTGTGTAGGGGTTAGAATAAAATTATAATAGTATATGAATAGCTTTTTTTTCACATGTGTTTTTTTCTGTTCATATTTACATGCAACTCAAGAAGTCCAGCAAAAGTGATGGTGACAGGGCTAGGGATGACCTGTAACCCTGCCAGGTTCTTACAACAGACACGTTCAATTCTCAGGGTTTAAAAGTTTATTTAAATCAACAGTAAAAATTGTTTCTGCATCTGATAAAGTACCTCTAGCAGTGTTATAAATTGTGTCAATCCCTGTGTCTGTGCCTTTACCTGGACAGCTTAATCTAGTAGATGTTGAGAAAAATGTGAATTAAAAGAAGGAATGTATCTTCTGATGTATTGTCATTACACTTATTAACTGCATAGAGAGTACAAATATTGCAAATACAGTAAACTCCCTATTATCCAGCATCCACAGGGATTGGTAGATTCCAGATACATGTCGTTTCTGGTTGTTTGAAAGTTACTATTTAAAAATAGGTCTAACAAATGACATACCCCATACCTTATCATAAACTCTGTATTGACTTCATATTAATATTGAAATACAGTAATCAAAAACAAATTAAGACAAACACACGGCAATAATTTCCAGGATAATACATGCCGCAGAGTAGTGAGTACAGTGAGATTTTTTTCCTTTTCTGGTTAGTTGAATACTAGATTACAGAGTTTACTGTATCTACAGTCCATTAGCTCTTTTAAAGTTTGGCTTATTTATATTAAAATATATTGTATTTTTCCTGATTTAAAGCAGAAGGGTTGTGACAAGGCAAATCTATTGTGAAGTTCACTTGAAACAAACTTTCTTGATTTTATTAGGGCCTGTCCACACGACGTCCGTTTTGTGTGCTGACCGGCTCCGTACGCTGCTGCACTCAAAATGCATCCCAGTGTATCCCTATGTGGTTTTTATGGGCTCCAGTTCTCACGTGCGCAGTCCTTTCAGCTTACGACAGAAAAAATACTGCATGTCACATTTTGTCAGGTCTGGAAACGGTCAGGAAACGCAAACGCGTCCAAAACGCACTGCACTGCAGCTAACATACTAACAGCCCTGCTCCAGCAAAAAAAAAAATTTTTTTTAATTTGAACGCATCAAAAACGCGGCAAAAACGCACTGCATCAGTCTGCAGATCCGCACCTGATCAGGACCTGATATCATGTGAACAGGCCCTTAGAGTTCTGGAATACTGACATTTTGCCTGCAAAACTCTCCCTCTGTAGGAAATGTCTAGATTGATGATTAAATCCAAGAATAAATATTTAGTATACTGCAGATTACCAGTCTTTATATGTGATGACTGCATTCGTTTTTTTCCAATAAGTACAGAAAGTACTTCATCTGTAAGTAACATATCTTCTCCCCCCCCTCCCCGTGAAAAGGAGATGGAGAGGAAGTCTAGCCTGGGTGACAACCATGACTCCCTTCAGTGGAGTGAGTGAGTGTAGCCATCCAGGGACAGGAGGTGTGGTGAAAATGACACAAAAAAAGCCTGAAGAAGGAAAACTAATGCAGCCATCACATCTAAAGACTAATAAGCTAATATACAGTATATATAAAACAAAGTGTATATGTACACACACACGGTATTTTATTGTTTTTGCATTGGGGTTTATATATGCTATAAATTATATATGGTGTATAGATTGGTTATGGTAGACCATTATTTGTTTTTTTTTTATTGTCTTTGAAAGTGTTTTCAAGTTTATTTCTCTGTAAAACAGTCTTTATCTTTGTTAATTCATGTATATATAAAGAATTGTTTGGTGTAATGATCCAGCATCAACCATAAAGTGTAATATTAGTTATGCATGCAATGACCCTGTAAAGGCGTTCATCACAAGCTAGTTTCGGTGTCATTTAATGTTGGAGTTCTCATAAAATATTCTACTGTAAAATCATTTTTTGTTTACTTTTTCAACTGCTTTCTGTCTTCCACTCTGGTTAAGCTTTCATTGACTGACAAAATATGTTTAATTGCACACAAATACCTCCTTTCAATAAAAAGGTCATTTAGTTTACCAGAGCGTGCCCCATAAAGCATGTCTGAATACACTATAATGAGACTTGAGATTCTGTGCCCGTAATAATAGCACGTTGTTGTGTTATGTGTTGATAGGTGATTGTCAAGATTCAAAACCTGTTTGGTTTTTTTAAAACTAGTAATCGGTAATTTCCCACTGCTTTATGGAAATCCAAAAAACAGATGTACGAGCTGGGTTATATTTTTATCACATGTTCAGACCCCTTCCTCTTTTCATATTAATGTTATTGTAATGAAGTGGAGGTATTTGTGTTCTAGCAGGTTGTGGGGTCTTTTTTGGTCAGAGTGACAGTTATGGAAAGTACAAAGTGAGCAGAGGTTTGAAATGCATGAATAAGTTGAATAAGTAAATGAATGCTCTGGTGTATTGCTGTATATGGCTGTCAGAAATGCACGAGACAAGTATGTAGGCAGTAGAATGCGGAATTTGATGGGGCAGCTCCTACCTTTTGTGCTAGAACCGTAGTGGGTCTTGTTTGTCAGCATATCAGGGAACCAGCCATTTTGGTTCCCGTTTAGTATCCCATACTGTGGTTGGTGAATGAAAAGGAGTATCTTTACAGGCAATGCAGACTGTCTGAAACCGTTCTTCCCTCAGACACTGTGGTAAATGAGGCTTGCTTTTTTTATTTCACTGTATATTCTGTGTAGGCTTTTCAACCAGATTGTTCATTGAAATAGTAATGTGAAATGTGGTAGAGCTCCCTTATACTGAATGTATTATCTCTGTTCTCTAAGATCGATCATTATAATTTTCATTCAGCATCTTGGGAAACCATTTTTAATATTTCAGTTTTTCATTTCTCTGTCAGTACAAATATATATTGTAGCTTAAAGATGCATTAAGTAAACATAACTCATTAAGGACTGGTGCAGACCTGGGCATCCCGGACGCGTATGATCGTGTGCAGCTGCACACAGCGGTTGCCATGCGGCCCCATTAACCCCATTGATATCAATGGGGTTACATCCACACAGAGCAATCGCTGAAAAAAAGGTACAGGTACTTTTTTTTTTTTTTGCGACGCACGTCCCGCTGCTTTTTCTTTTTTTTTTTTTTGTCTTCTTAGCTGTAATCGTGTTGTGCTTTGATGACTTAAATCAAAAAAAGCCATAGTGAATATTTCCACCTGAACTAACATGGACTAGGTTGACGGGCAGCTTTTACCCCATGTTAGTTGATGTAAAAGTCAAAATGAAAATGAGCGCACCAGAGGATGCAGAAAAGTGGACTTCCAATGCACCACAATAAGTTCAAATGCAGTTTGCTTGTTTTCGGAAAAATATGTCCTGCAGTAAGGATTTAGAACAGGGCTAGGCAACCTCGGCCCTTTAGGCATTGCAAAACTGACGGCCACATGCATTACTCCCAGAGCCAAAAGTTTGGTGGGATTTGTAGTTTGACCACAGCTGGAGTGCCAAGGTTTTCTACCCCTGACTTAGAACCACTTTTGTCAAACATAGCTTTAGTTTTTTTCAAATGGAAATGCGGTAGAATGAAGAAATCCCAGTATTGCATGATGGCAATATTTCAAGCCTTACATTGCTCTTTCTTAAGCTCTGCCTATGTAATACATTTACGCATCTTGCGTATAAAAATCCATGACTGCACATCTGGTGTCTGACCATTGGATGATATTTTAGATGGCTGTAGTATGGGTAGTATGAAGAGTACCCACCACCAAGTTATCATACATGTTTATCTCAAGCGACACATACGTTTCAATGTAACACAGCACGCTTATTCAGAAGTGGCGCAGGGATCATGGTTTTTGTCAACTGGAATGCAGGTGGTAGGTATTTCATTATTTATACCCTTTTGTTGAAGATGATTTAGCTGCCAGGTATCTATTCTTCCAGCACCTTTGGAGTGCAGGTAATATGTAGCATGAGACACAAGTGTGGCATTGTCTGAAGCTCTATGACAAGTTTGTTCAGTAAACACTAACGCACATATGTCTAAAAGCAAAAAATCTTTAAAGGAAAAAGCTTCCCTGGGCAAAATCATTGTCTTCAGCTCTGCATAAAATAATCCTGTCATGAGAAACATGGATGCCGTCACTGCTGGCCCCAATCATATTTCTTGGTCTATTTTCCTGCAGCATTTAAGATGCTATGCTGTTTCTGGGTCAGTGGTTCCGACAAACGAGGAGTTTTGGAAGGAAGCCTGCAATGGCAGCATCAAATTTGTTTAGAGTCTATTCACACCAGCCTGGTTTGCTGTGGCGCCTTAAAAGCACCACGTTGGTACGCGTGATAAACATGTATCGCGTTGGGGCAGCCCATTCCTTTTAATGGTCTGACCATTGGTCCATAAATCGCGCAAGCAGCATTTTCGTCATCAGCGCATTGCACATTAGTGGGGTGAGAAGGTGGATTGAGGTGCCATTCTGAATGGCGCTGCATCATTCCAACTCATGTAACTTGGGGGTACGGGGGGCGGTATGGATAAATTGGTGCTGCCGAGCAATGCCTGAATAGGTAAGCTATGCTCCCTGTATGGATCTTAAGGCTTAGTTTTTAATTATGTCTGAAGTCCAGGCAAAAAGAACTTGGGAAAAGGAGAACTATGTGGTCAGTGTTTTTCCCCATAGTTCTCCTTAGGGAACTGCTTAGCGTCCTCCCGTTACCCTAAGCTCAGTATACCGCGAGCTACAGCTTGCGGTATACTGAGACGTTGCAGGCGGAGCGGATCCCGACTTAGACATCTGAATGGGGTCTGACTCAAACTATAATGCAAGTAGTAAAGAAGTGGCTGCAGGAGATTACAGCACAGAGATTCGACGAAAGTATGTCAGCTGAAGAGTTTTTCTTTCATGCATTTCTCATTCTTTTTATTTGTGATGATTGAATTCCATAAGGTGCTGTTAATCTCCTGGTTAGACTCCACTTTTTCTACACATGCTTACCACAAACTCCATTCATTCTGCAGACAATCAGTGGACGGTCTTTTTGTCTCCTTGTTTTTTCCCCAGTGAATGTAATTAGCTGAGTTAAAGTAATTTTAATGTGTTAATATTTTTTTTCCTCTCTAAGGACAGTCAGCTGCCCTAAGTCAGCTCCTTTCCCAGGGGGACATAGTGCCTGTACCAGAAACCCAACAGTTTCAAAGGCTTTACTCCAACCTGTTCGCTGTTCCCAAAGCAAAGGGTGTCTCTGCTAAATGTCTTAATCTCAAGATCCTTAATGGGTTCCTGCGAATCCAGAAATTTCAGATGGAATCTACCAGTTCTCTCATAGCCTCCCTTCACCTGGGAAACATTCTGGCATCAGTGGACATCAACGATGCATATTTGCACATCCCTATGTTCTGTGCTCATCATGCTACCTGCGTTCTCCTGTGGGCACGCAACACTCCCTTGTGATGGTCTCTTGTGATGTACGATCAAGAAAAATAGGATTTTCTTTTTCCTCACCCGCAAGAACAATTTTCTGGAGAACATCACAGGACACCTGACCCACTACTCTCTGGTTTCTGTGTTCTTCCCTTGTACTACTTATTATAAAACAAGACAGGCAGTGAATGGTAGGGGTTATACAGGACTGTCTTATGTTGATTGGTTTACCTGCATCCTATCACTTGAAGATAGCTACATAATCCATTCGTTGAAAAATGAACTCAGTGTGTCATGTATTATACTGAAAGACATGGTTTTTTACAGGTAAGACAACATTCTTGGGTTTTTTTTTGCACTAAACTAAAAGGGAGCAAATAAGAGAAGTTTGTTGTTGTGGTTTACATAAACTTTAAGTGCTATAAATATAAAACAGGAAGCAGGAGTAAAGTCCCATCAAACACTGATATCGCGTATACATTTAAAATAATGAATAGGTTAACAGCGGCATACTTATAACTGTCAATTATTTTTAGCTTCCTGCCTCTAAGCTGCAAATATTCAGTTTAACAACCCCCAGCACTTAGGGTTAATCCAGGCACTACATATGTCGATCTGCTTCACTGCAAGTGATATCTTGGCCCCAGAACTAGCATGCAGTCTAGACGTCAAAAGCCAGAGAGAGAAGCTACTTCAAACCAGCCTTCAGAGAGACTTCTTTTTACTTTGTAGTAATGCAAAGGTGTTACTGGAACTGCAGGATGGTTTATTTCTCCACAGGCAATGTAGAGCTGGTGATTTGCAGCTATTTAAAGTGATATTAACCCCTTCATGACTGAGGCATTTTTTTCATTTTTTGCACCCATGTTATATTCCACATTTTAGGCCTGAAAATGACTTAAAACCCCCCAACATTATATATTTTCTGAATATGTGAGAGCAGATGGTGGTGACAGGTACTCTTTAAGGTGATGCTGGGGGTCCAAAAGACCCCCGGTGTCACCTTTACACTGGAAATGAGCTATTGAAGTGCAGGTCCGGCGGGGGGGCGGCCCCTTCTACGGGACACAGAAGCGATCAGTGGACAGGTAAGTCGCCAGAATCGCTTCTGTTGTAAAGCCGACAGTCGGCTCTACAAGTTTAAACAGAGTCTGTTTAAACAGCCCCGATGCTGGCGACGTACACTGTACGTTGTCAGTCACGAAGGGGTTAAAGTCACAATTTATCCCTCCCATGCTGCTTTAGGGACTTACCTTAAATGATGCCTTTTGATCCAAACATCTTCTTTCCAGTATTTTTTAGGAGCCCCTTCAGCGCTGGTGCTGGTCTCTGATCCAGTGCAGACTTCTCGGGTCCCACGCTCACAGCTCCGTGCATTAACCTCCACTGTGTCTCTCCTCTTCGGCCTGGTTTACACCGAGCCTTTTTAAGTGCTTTTTCTGCCCTAAAACACGCTCAAGAAATATCCCCCCCCTCCAAAAAAAAATCCTGTTCATTTCTATAAGCAAAATGCCTGTCCCTGGAAAAGTGCAGCTCGTTTTGGCCCTATTGACTCAATAGGGAACTTTTTGCGTGCATTTAACATGCTTCTGCTTATTTACATCAATGAGCTAGAATCTGCTTACAAGAATGTACAACTTGATTTATGCGCATAAACCGCGCATCAATAAACGTGCAAAAATGCTGACACCAAGTTATGAACCCAGCCTTCTCCCCGCCAGTGATCTCTACTGCACATGCCCCATCCTGCACAGCCGCTCGAGAAGCTTCAGATCTTCATCCGGGAGCGGGCGGCGAAGACTGAGGTAAGTATTTACCTATTTGTTAACGCTTTTATTTTTAAAATGTTTTTGCATACATGTACTGCTTGCTAGCAGTAGATATAGGTAAAAAAAACTATCTTTAATACTACTTTAACTTTGGGACAGCAGCCCCTATGTGTAAAAGGGCTCAAGACAATTTGAGGGTGGATTTTAAAGAAGATCGAAGAAGAAGTGCGCCACACCAAAGGGTTAGAGAAAAAAAAATGTTTTTCACTAAATTTGGAGCTGTATTCCTGTTCTTTTGCTTTTTTCCTTTTTTATGTTGCTTTGTGTCAAGTTTACTTTACTAATAAATATTTAGCAACACATTGCTATTTTACCTCAATAATGTAAATGTGTATTCAGGATTGGAATTTTTGGCGATTTCTGGTTTCCCAGCCCATATGCCATGCCACTATTGTCTGATACTTTCCCAGTGTTGTTCAAGAGCACAATTATTGACTCCATCCTTCTTCAGTGTCCACTTCATCAATGGGAATGATTCTCCCCTTTTTGCCTTGCCTTGTTTTATTTATATCAAATCCCAAAAACAAAAATGTTTCTAGTCCTTAGATGCTGTGGTAGCTGCCTTTTTTGTTTTCTTTATACAAGTTATAACTACATTTGCTACATGCACAGAGAAAAATCGGTTGATCCTGTCAAAGGTATCTTTGTAACTTTCTGTGCACTGTCCTGAAACTCCAAACAATGTTACTAGTTCTGCCAGTTCTATTCTCTAAACTATCAAACAATTCCCCTTTAGTTGTAGTCCAAAATAAGTAGAGCAACCTAGGGTGACAATACTGCTATACCATAGATACAGTACAGTGATTGAGCATTGTCATCTAGGATGGGAACTGTGTTATTGGCAGGATCGCCAGGTGGAGATAATCGGGAAAATCCTGAAAAAGGAAACTAATGCAGCCACCATTTCAGAGTGATGGCGATTGTTCAGATTAAGGGAAAACACTGTCCAGTGGATAACAGGAATGGCTTCCACTGTTAATTCGTTTCTTTGTGATGAAATGGGCAACGTGGACATGACTTCTGACAGTCACAAAAGTCCTATTAGGAATAATGGAATTTGTCAAATGTAAAGGATTCACATTTTAATAGGTGAAAGGGAAAAGTGCATCTGCAGTGAGTGTTGTCGTTAGATTTAATGTCTATTTTAATTTATGTGGATCAGAGCGGCATCAGTTATTTCTAATCTCATTCTAATGTTTATACATGATTCACTGAAGGCTATGGCTCAGTTTCGGTACGTAAATCTTGTCATAAATAGCCGAGCTCAGAGTTCAATATTCGCTGAATCTACACATAATTATTCTCCTTGGGGAAATGTGGTGAAATACCGTTATTAGTTTTACATAACGTGTTCTGTTCACACAAGCATATCTTTATCAGGCTCTTGTTTGTCTGCTTCCTTCCTTTTATTATTGCTTTATTTAAACGCTTGACTTTAAACTAATGTACTTACGTATACTTGTACATTGCCATGTGTTAGTTTGTTTGCAACAGGAAAATGTTTATGGAAGGATTATTCCCTCCAAACTGATATTGCGGTTTTCAGTAGATAAAATATCGGTTCATTGAAGAGTACATTGGCTGCATTTATGTCTTTGGGTCTGCCACCTGTGATCTTCCTGCCTCTGTCCACCAGCCTTCCTGCTCTCTCCATGCTGATCTTCTCATGGATTATCCATAAATATAATTCAAAAATGTCACAGTATGTCAGTAGAAATGGCCACAACTGATAAGCAGGCCTGACATCTCTGCATCAGAATTCATGGTTGTTTATAAAAATAAACCCAGCACTATCTACCAGAAACGGAAAGAGATAGTCTTGTGCAAGGACGATTTAATAGCAGCTTCATAAACGGATATTGTTGCCTTTTTCCTTTATATCAATTGGCAGGTATATCTGGACATCTTATATAAACTGTAGTTAATTCCTTGTATGAACAATAGAAGGTACTTTGACAATTGCCCTTGGGTTGCTTCATTTAGCTTATGAGATCTGCTTTTCTTGTTTCCTAGAGTAGAATTTAGGCATAATGTACTTAATCTCGAATGTTAATTGACTTGTAACTGGTTACATAGTTAGTCAGGCTGAAAAAAAGACACAAGTCCATCAAGTTCAACCTATAGAGATACGGAGAAAAAAAAGTTATTGTGAAACCCTTTAGAATTTACGTGAAATTAAAAGTTTGTAAACTCTTTGAATTACCTGGATTTCTACATAAAGGGCTCCTATTGTTCTTGTGTATTGCCTGTAAAATACAATCTTTATTGTCGTGTCCTAATTGAACAAATGTTTTAAACCAGTATGAACCTATTGAATAAGGACATTTTGCAACAGGGTATGTGGATTGTGTGGTTCTAGTTTGGGTTAGTAACTGCTGCAGTCTGATCCTTCCAAGATTTATATTTGTGAATTAAGAAATGTTATCAAATCCCCAGAAGTATTGTAGGGACATATTAAAGATTCTTTTTCCCCTTACACTCATTGGGGGACATAGCTTTGCTTTAGACAGTTACAGACTGGGTATATTGACATCTGCAGGAGTTGGATACTAGGTTTACTAAAAAAAAACAAAATACAGCCCAGGGGGTAGCCGCTGCTCATGGCCCACAACTCCCACCCCGCTATGGACAACTGGGTTGTTAGCCTAGTGTCTAGGAGTTAGAACATATAATTTTCCTACTGGAAATTCCAAGAGCCTTTTTTTTTTTCTTCAAGCAAGTTGCTGCCTGGGCAACAGGCTGGATAATATAGATCCTGGTACTAACCCCAGTTCCAACTATCCAACGCTTTCAGTTCCTTGCTCCGTGTGGGTTCAGCTATGATGCCCCAGTTTCTCAGGCAGCCATTGGGGTTTTGTCCCACTTACAGGCCTGCAGCATCTCGGCTCTGTCCGTTGATGGGTTATGCATCTACCTGCAGGTGATTGGACAGCCCTGCGAACCCCTTCCACACCTAGTCTGTCTCCTTAGGTGATGGAACACCTTCACTCAGCTGTGAGAGAACTACTCTGTTTTACTCTATTTTTCTCTGGGATTCTGTAAGATTCTTGTTGCAAGCTGCATCTATGCTGCTCTAAGATCCTGCTGATTGGGCCCAGGGCCACACAGCCTGATCACGATTCGTTTGAGGCTTTCTCCTTTGACTTAATATCTAGAGAGGAGTCCACCTCCATCACGGTGGATTGGGGCCACAAGCAAGTGTCCTCTCCTCCTCGATCAGAGACCCCCTCTGACTCTGTGTGCATTTACAAGACTTGAGTAAAAGGGAGAAGGAGCTGTCTCTGTTTCTCAGGAAGAGGTCCTATCTCCTGACATTTCCCCTAAACTAAACTCTTCCTGTTCTGGATGCAGTTAACACTTGTTTGTAACGTTCCACTTTTGGTTACCCCTGATTGGGAGGTCAAGCACAGGAAGAGTATGAGGCATCAATTTTTAATTTTTGTATAATAAATCATATTTTAAACTACATTACTAAGTGTTTATTGATGCCTCATATGATACCCCATTATTTTAGGTTTTTATAATGTAACACGTGTTTATAGTTAGAGCCACCTACATAGACCCTTTCTAAGGTCATGGTTTTGGGATCCTTAAACATGTCCAAACCTGCTAAAAACTGTTAATACTCCCTCGGTTTTATACGCTGAGGTGCATGGTGACTGGGATCACCCAGAAGAGGGGGCCAGATTTGTGCGGGTAATTCCATTTCCTCTAATTACTTGGGAAAGTGAACTTACCCTTTAATGCACATTGTGCTTCTCAGAGAGAGCTGCTGCCCAGCTACCACAATATGGCACACAGTGGAATGGGGGCAGCGCTCAATGCCTCCCATACAGGTGGAAGGGGCGACGGGGTTGTTTTTAACCCCTCCCCCCCCTTTATTTTATTTTTGTAATCACTTTTTTTATTTTGTTTCACTTATTTTGCTATTGCACAGAGGCTAACCAGCCCTCTGCTGATGCCAGTTTAGTGCGTAAGATGCTTCAAGCTTCCCTCTGAGCCCTCCTGAGCTCTTGATCACCCATTGTTCCTTGTTGGCGTTTTGTTTGCTGTGTTGCCTATTCCTCAGTTGGACTGCTTGGTGAGATCTCGGGGGTCTAAGACTAAAGATCCTGTGTCCTGTAATGTATGATTAAGAAAATAGGATTTTTGACTTGCCTGTAAAATCTTTTTCCTGGAGTAGAGTACAGGGCACAGACGCCTGTGTTCTTATGATCTTCTTATTGATTGCTGCAAAACTGAGGCTTGTCGAGAGAGGCAGTGGTGATATGGGGGCTCTCCCTGCAGCTCTTTTCTTGCCAATGTCTAATCACCTAATGGCGGCTGCATATAACCCAGGGTTTAAGAGGATCCTGTGGTCTTGTACTGTACTCCAAGAAAAGGAATTTACAGCTAAATAAAAAATCCTGTTTCATATGTCCGTGATGTGCACAGAAACACAGTGCATGTCACTATACGGTATATCACGACGTCACATTGTTAAATCGTTACATTTTGGAGTAAATCGCTGAGTGAAGTTTTCGTGATGTTTAGGACTAAAATGACTTTTAGCAGCAGTGGAACTTGCTACACACTGACAACTTGAACATATTATAAGATATTTGCATAAGCAGTCAATGTAATAGTGCACTAGAGGTTTATGTGTAGATATTATAGTGTCTGATTTCCCTTATGTCATCCTGCACCATTTACAAGCAAGGTTTGCTTTCAGTGTATATTTTTAGGGTCTGCTTTGCTTATTTTAGTATCTATTTTGCTTTGCATGCTTTGATCTGACATTTGCATTTTATTTTGATAGTCAGATGAGTAAATACCAAAATAGCTATTACATAAGCAAATTCAAACAATTGTGTGTCTGTTTCAGTCAGTGTCCATAGTATGTATGCTGATGTTTTTAAAATGTGCTTGGCAGTCCATCATAGAAACCCATTTGTGTAATTTTATTACTCTGGAATTCCACTGGTTACGATCAGCACAGTTGACAAGATAAGTCTATTCAACTTCTTTTTTGAGGCGAGGTGGAGATTCGGTAATTGTTTATTGATTTGTCTCTGCATAAATGTGATTAATGCGGCACTACAGCCCTACATAGTACGATTGCTGAATTGTCAATTAACAACTGTTAACCTGTTAACAATTACGTACTTGCCAACTGTTCTAAATTTGCCAGGTCAGTTCCTCTTTTTGTTTACCTGTCCCTCCATAGCTGCTGCATCCTGAGACCACAGTGAAGCTCTGCCCACAGCTCCTTCATACGAAATTAGTCATGGCCCCCATTCATAAGTAAATCCCACCCCAGAAGTCGCACCTACCATTATTGCTATTAATTGCCACCAGATACCACATTTAAAAGGTGCAGCAACAGAGGTGAGTGGGTGTGCAGAGGTAGTAGAGGCAGGTGTGGAGGGTGGGGGTAGAATGCAGAGTGGACAAGTGCAGAGATGGTAAAGGCAGGTGTGGAGGGGGGGTTAGAATGCAGAGTAAACAGGGGTTGAGGTAAGCAGAGGGAAGGGGGTGGTTGAGGTGCAGAGGTAAACAGAGGGAATTGGGAGAGTTGGGGTGCAGTGTGCAGAGGGAAAGGGGTGGTTGAGGTGCAGAGGTAAGCATAGAGGGAGGGTGGGGGTGTAGAGCTAAACAAATACATAAATAAATAATTTTACTAATGAACAATACCTTGGCTGTCTTTCTGTTCTTATGATGTTCCTTTTGATGTACAGTATTTTAAAATTGTAATGGCATAGTAGGTTGATGTACCTCTTGTAGAACCATGCCTATTTTAAATGGCACCGTCCCAAATTAAATTACATTCTCTATAGGGCTGCAGGTAACGATTATTTTCATAATCGATTTAGTTGGCCGATTATTTTTTTCAACTAATCGATTGGTTGCATCTCCCTCCCCTCTCCCTCCCCCCCTTGTTGCAGCCCTAATTCTCTACCTACAATGGCTTGCTGGAGGCACACCAAAAGTGGTGTAAAGGTGCCCATACACCTTACAATTACCTGGAGATTTTTGTCTGCAATTGCGTTTTCCTCCAAAAATCTGCCAGTTGAGGGGGGGTGTACAACCTCAATTACTGTACAACTGGCATATTTTCGGCTTTCAATCAGGCTAGAAAATTTGTCTAGTTGGACGAAAATTTTCGTGTTTGTGGCGTTGTAGTAGAACAAAAATGTCGAGATGAAAACTGCAGATGCTCAAACAAAAACCTGTTCTTTCGATCAATGAAAATTGGGCAGTTATTAGTGCTGACAAGCATTCATTTAGAACTACAGTGCATGATGGGCTAGTTGTAAGAAATTTGAACGTGGGTGAGATGTCTGGACAAAAAAAGTTGTACAATGGTTGTAAGGTGTATGGGCACCTTTAGCAACTATGCAATGAACCTTTCATTGTGGGCTCTGGAGAAATGTGTAAAATTTCAGCTGTATGTTAAACTCTATACTTGGTCTCTACTGTTTAGCTCTAAACTGACCAAAAAATTAGGAGATATGGCTGGCCTCTCCTGTTCATGTCAGCTAAACAAGTCTCAAGCAGGAGGAAAAAAAAAGCTGTTACTGTTAATCAAGAGAAGCTTTTCTTCCTCTGCTCTATCACGTATGATCGTGCGGTGGTGGGGCCAACTGAGTCATAGCCTTTCCCCAGCTTCAGAAACCGAGAAAACATTGGCAATAGATTATATGTATACTTTTGCTTCTGCCACTTGAAACTATACAAAAGTTTTACTTTCAACCCGACTTTCTCTTTTAAAGAAAAGCTACGATGAGCAAAAGCATTGCTGACTTAGTCTGTAAATGCTAGTTGCCTGACGGTCACAGTGATCCAATAAGCTTTACAATAAGCATTACAAGTTTGCAGATCAGGAATTCTGACTTAAAGATCATTAAACCCTCAGGTTTTTTTGCATATATCTACTGCTAGTAAGCAGTAGAAATATATATTTTTTTTAAAAAGCACCAAAGAGATTTTAAACCTACCTGTGTCTCTGCCACGCGCTCCAATCCAAAGAGCTGAAGATTCGGGTGGGGGGGCACATGCGCAGTTCAGATCTTCGACTGGGAGAAGAGAGACGCACGGTAAGTCAATGCCGGCAGCGTGCACCCACACACAGACTCCGTGGGACAGGAAGAGACAGGAGTCAGCGCTGGATCAGTGACCAGCACCAGTGCTGGAGGGACTCCTGAAAACTACTGGAAAGGAGATGATGAGCGGATCAAGAGGCATCATGTAAGGCAAACAAAACCACTGGCTGCATGCCTGTTTCACTTCAATGACTCAAAGTATTTAAGCCAGAGACAGTTAAGCATGTGGTAGCCCATATACAAGTACAGTTTGTTAGTAGCAGAATATGGTAACAGCTATTGTTAACCTGTTTTCAAGGTGTAGTCATCCAAATCCTGTCCTAGGATTAGCATGCATGAAAAGTCTGAAGTCCTGACTATTGTTGTGGCTGATTTATGTCGGTAGGTAGTAAATCCAGGCCCATTAACAGCATGTGTGCCCCAAAGACTGCACCCTACCTGTCTGTTCAGATGTATTCAAATTCTGCAGTACAATGCAGAGACATCAATTCACATTCTTTTTATTGCCGTGAACCACTTTTATAGGGAAACCATATTGTTTTCTATATTTTATTACTGCTTTCAGTACATTAAAATGTTTGTATAGGTAAACATAATATATTGTATGTGAATCTGTCTTTTATATTTATGTTTCAAACTAGAACTGTAGGCTCCTTTTGTTTACCTTTGCTGCTTTTCTGAAAATATATTTTTTTTCTTTTTTAGATCGCTCAATAATTCAAGCCCCAGTTAAATACAAAAAGGCTGTTATATGCTTTTAGAGAATTGACGTGTCCCACTTTCCTTCTTTCCCTGCCTGCTTTCTTCACATGGGGTCCTATGGCGTTCCAATTAGTGAGAGAGTCTGAAAGCAGATAAAAGCAATACAAATTGTATATAAATATAAATACATATCAATTCAAATGATAAACTGAAAATAAAATTGACCCAAAACCAATATAGTCTTCCTTTTAAAAGATTAACACGTGGTATATTACTAAATTATTTTTAAAAGTCTCCCCAATTAAAAACTTCTATAAATGAAAGGTAAAATACACCTTTTAGAAAAAAAATAAACACTCTTTCATAAAAAAAAAAAAAAAAGCATTTATAGATATATTTTTTTGCATTGGAGCCAGTAAAGCAAATTACTTGGGAAAGTGAACTTACCTTTTAATGCACATTGTGCGTGTTAGAGGGCGCTACTGCCTGGCTACCACAATGTGGAATAGGGGCAGCTCCCAGAGAGAACACACACACTCGCACACACGCAGATGGCGGGGGCAACAGGGTTGGTTTTAATTTATTTTATAATTTTTTACTTTATTACTTTTTTCACTTCGTTGCTATCACACAGGGGCTATAAGCCCCTATGTAATAGCATTTGGAGGTGTCAGCTTCTCTTTTTGGAGTCTGCCCTCCACTATAGAAGATCGAGCACAGCATTGTGATAGATCTCCTGTGCAGCCCAGCTTGTGATACCTGAGCCAGGAAGCGCTGTGAGTACACACTGTTCCATTCTCACTGATCACACAGAGCAGATTGGTGAATAAACGTTCTCCGGTCTGCTCCCCACCCTCCATCCTGAAGTCATTTGCCAGGGGCCCCCGAAAACCACGGCTGGGTGGTGAAGAACAAGCAGGCTGCTGAGTGGCTCCTCTGCTCAACATTTAGCCCTGGTTGCCCGCAGCAGGGCTAAATGTAGAGGAAAAACCGTTCCTGGGCATTGGCCGATGGGAGTTGCCCCCTGCAGGTTATTAAGGGGGTCCTGCTTCCTAGCAGGAGCTCTCACATTAATGAGAGACAAAGTTTGGATTTCAGACAAGCTACTGTTACTGATTTTCTAACCTTATTGGAAGATTGTTATACAGCACATGTGTCAAACCTATTGGAAGATTGTTATACAGCACGTGTCAAACGCAGGGGCCATGAGCCGAATCCAGCCCGCCAGGCCATTTCATGTGGCCCTTAAACCTCTTCTGCAGCTGCGGCACCCCCCCTTGTCTCCACCCCTACCTTGTCGGCTATCTGCAGCAGAAAGGAGGACAGAACAGTTTGGATACACTGACTAGAGTTGCACCGATGCCAGTATCTGTGCCGATACTGGACGTTTTCACAAGTACGAGTGCTCGTGAAAATGTACCAGTACTTAAAACAGGTACTGTAAACATGTGCCGTGTTCCATAGAAAGGCTGCCCAGGTGCCCAGCAAGGTCCTGGCAGCCTTCCTGTGAATTGCGGCGCATGTTTACAGTGCTGTGAGCAATTCTTCTTCCTGTGGATCCACAGCGCCCGCATCTGTCGAGACTGACTGGGACCCCTGGTGAGACAGCACAGCCATCTGAGAAGTCTGCACAGCCCACCATAGAACTTGCACAGCCACCTGATTCTGCGCGATTTCACTAATTGTTGTTATTTTTCCTAGACTTCTACTTTCAGAGCTAGTTATTATTGAAACCAATTATTTGATATGATAAAGAGTAGATACTTTTTTATATAGTCTTACAGACAACTGTCCATTTAAGGACAACCATAATGCTGATGCAGCCCGCAATCACATTGAGTTTGTCACCCCTGTTATACAGCATACACTTTATCTGTGCCGTGTACTGCCACAATCTCATGCTATAAGCAATGTGGGTAATGTATGACAGATTAGGTTTGTTTCTGTTAGATGAAACTGTAATAGATCTTCCCATAACCCTTTTCAAAATCTGTTTTAAAAAAACAGTATTACTGACGGCACAGCCGTGTATAAAGGTACAAAGTACAGGTGGAGTGAGGGAATTGCACAGGCAGGGTTGTGACATGAAAAGACCCAACACGACTTTTAGTGAATATCACTCTGCGCATGGCTGACCTTATTTGGACTTTTGCATTTCTTCTGTAAAAATTGGTTGGCTTTAAATAATTTGTCACTAATAAAACTGTTCTCAATATGAAGTCTTTTACTCGAACTTTAGTTTGAGGTTTTCCCAATTTATTAACACATTATTTCTTGTTTTTTTTCTTAGGCCTGTGGGAATGCCAAAAATGGAAAAAGTATACTTGCACAATCCTAGTTCAGATGAAACTATTACTTTAGTATCAATATCGGCAACAACATCACATTTTCATGCTTCTTTTTTTCAAAACAGGGTAAGAAATCTGCTATTTTAACGCGCCTGTATTTTTTATTTCTATATTTCAAACGTTTTTCTGCTAAACGTTATTTTACGAATATGATTTCTGTGGTTTATATGATTTTGTATTAATTTATAAAATGAATATGGCTCAGAAATTTGGATATACTTGGGCTCACTTCACGTATGTAAACACGTGAAAAGCAAATTCCTGTTCACTTTGAATCCCCAATCATGTGCAGGTACTCACTGAAGTGAATATTCACACAATTTATTGCTTGAAGATCCTGCTTCATGCACACAGGAGTTACGTCCTCCCTGGCATATTAGAGCTGCCATGAATCGACTGAGTCTGTGCACAGTGCATGCGCTATGTACATAGAAAACAAAGAATCGCTGAGCAATAGAGGAAAAACATTTTTTTGCCAGAAGAGGCTCCACATGTCTCTTCTGCCAAAAATTCCTACCTCCCAGCTTTTTCTGAATTTACTTCTATTTTAAGTGGGGGGAAAAAAGTCTCCAGTTGGAAAAAAATGCACTGGTTGTAGCCCCAGAGAGGTTTGTACACATTGCACTGTTACCTCCTATTAATAGCTGTGTTTTAGACTGTGTGTGACGTTCAGTAATGAATAGTGATCAGCTGGCCTCTTTTTACTGCTCTATTATTTTTGGAGCAGTAGTAAAATTTCAGCTGGTCATGAACCCAGCAGCAGCAGACAGACCAGGCAAGTGTTGTAAAGGACATGCACACCGACCAGGAAAGAACCACTCAAGGTTACTACTGTCAGTTAAAATCACCTTTATATGTTCTTATATGTTTCTTGTCTAGAAGAGAACCCCTGTGTCTTTCTAGTGAAGATCAGTCATAAATATTTAAGTTATATGGTAGCATCGCCAAACATTTAGTTTATTTGTTAAAACTCCTGTCCAATTCATAGTTGAGATTTTCAGCAATTAAGAATGTACAATTATCACATATTCATTAGATTTACCTTCTTTCTGCTATGTTTGCTTCACAGAAAATTCTCCCTGGTGGGAACACATCATTTGATGTAGTGTTTCTCGCAAGAGTAGTGGGAAACGTAGAGAATACTTTATTTATTAACACCTCAAATCATGGGGTATTTACCTATCAGGTAAGAAGCAGGTCTAATTTTTTTTTGTTGTGCTCCGAGGATTATCTTTGCCTTTTTAGTTTAGTAAATGGTAAGACTTGGTGGGTGAGTTAACGTTAAAGAGAAACTCCTCTCCCCCCCCCAAAAAAAATGCAGTTAATGTGCCCCTTACCTTTTCTATGCTGCGTAAATATACTGACAGCTCCAGCATTACTCTCCTCTTACAGGTTCCGATCTGCACCGGTATCTCCCTCTTGTATGTTATCAGGGGGATTCTTTAGTCCCAGCTCACACCTAGTGGTTTTGACGCTCAAAGCTTAGCGTGACAAAATTCTCAACACAAGATGTCCCATTCATTTCAATAGCCCCTGGAAAAAAAAAGCTTCTCGCTCACCATTCCACAACAGCTGCAAGCACTAGATCGGAGTACCAGATAAATGCAAACAAACAATAATCGAAATGTGCCGCGCAACATGGCCTACTATGGTGTATACACTAGCAACTGGTGTAATATAATACCAAAGTGATTGTACAATAAATATCAACCAGCTCCACCCTACATATGTTGTGTCAGAAACTCACCATCAGGGGTGCATGGAACTCCTGCATCGTTTATGTGCAGTACTGATTGAGATAACAACTACCGCTTAAGGGAAGATAGAAAAACTATACACTATTGTGCACAGATCTAGATATATTATTGGTGGAGGCATTCACGAACCTTTTGCACTGGTGCACTTTGCACTATTTATATATTTATGGGTTAATTTTGTATCGCTTAATTTTATTAATGATCTTTGTTGATGTTTGATTCGCTTTTTATTGCACAGTCACGTCAGTATTTTATCACACCTGATGCTAGTGTATTCTGACTTATACACCATAGTAGGCACTGTAGTGCGACACGTTTCGATTATTGTTTATTGCAATAGCCCCTGTTCACACCTGAGAATTTTGTCGGAAGCTGTAAACAAACAAAATAAGTACATGAGCTTTTTTTTGTAGCAGATTGCAGCGCATTTGGTTTGGCCCCATAGACTTCAATGGAAACGCGTGACCCAAGTGGTTTGCACATTTCTGTGCACCTTTGCATGTGTTTTGTCTATTCACTGCAATTTATTTTAATCTGCCCGCTAAAACGTGCTTCTCCAACGGGTTCATCACGCGCTAGACAAAACGTGTGCTAACATGCGGGAAAACACCAACGCCTAGGTGTGAACGGAGCCTTAGTTTCTAGCAGTCAGTTGTTTTGTAATTATGCTCAGGAACTATTTCTATAAGAATAGAATATTCCAACTTTCCAAATGTTCACAAATAGAGTTTTATGTAGAATTACAGTTATGAAGTATTGGTCTCATGATTTGGTTGGCTTTCCATTGCTTGTTTTAGTGTCTTATGATTGAATTAAGATTGGGTACCTTGAGTGTGTAACAGCATGTGAGTTGTTTATCCCATTTACACTTCTATTCATTTTGATTTTGTAGGTTTTTGGGGTTGGGATCCCCAACCCATATCGCCTGCGCCCATTTATTGGGGCACGAGTTCCTGTAAATAGCAGTTTTTCACCTTTAATAAATATTCACAATCCCCACAGTGAACCTTTGCAGGTAGGTGTTAGATGTGTGTAATAATAAAATGGCTTAATTTAATAAAATGCTCTGTGTGTCTGGTGTGTCTGTTCAGAAAAGCCCATCATGATATGAAATACTGTATGTCTCTAACTGGATGCTTAATTAGCCTGTGAACTTGTATGTCTGTTACAGTGGTTAATGAAGTCAAATCCAAATCTGATCCTTTTATATGTCCCTTTCTGTAGTTATATATTCTTTACACAATGATTACCTTATTTATAAATACAACTAGTGTACAAACTTGATTTTCTTCTTTACGTCTGTGCTGTCAGAACAGAGTGTGCAAAATGATGAATGATCAGTGTTCTTTTACACTGCTCTAGTGTGTAGAAAAAGTTTATTAAGGGCGTAAGGCCTAATACAAAAAAACCCCCCGCAAGGACCATTACCCAATTGCAGACTTTTATTGAGATTTATTAGCTGCAATTAGTTTCTTATGGTTACAGCCCTTTGTACATTTACATTGTGCTGCTTTATTTTTTCAGCCTGATTGTAATAGTAATAGATACTGTGGAAGCATGAGTAATAGACCGTACACTTTCACCCAACCTTTCAATTTCTACTAGATACTGGGTTTTAGTTTATTTTGTCAGGCTACTAGTTGATGAACAAGCACACCACAATTGTCTCATTGGTTAAAAGCGTTGACTGCCTTAGTGTAGGTTGGGCAAAACCATGTCAAATACACGCATAATTCAGTGCATCTTTAAACACACTTCACGTACAGAAAAATACCTAATGATGCAGGTCACTATGTTGCCCTTATAAAGGGACCCTGCGTGGCCCCTGCAACGTTGGCTATATCATGTTTGCGATGTTTCACTTCAATAAATAAATAAGTACGACCATTAAATGCAATTACTTGAGTGCTGGTGATCTTCATCTTCTACAAGTTTGATACACACGGCGCCCCCCGTGACTATCACTGCGAGCACCACAGTTGTTCAGGTCCGATCGCTGTAAGAAGTGCAGGGATAGATTCGTATACTGGATGATGAATCAGACATTTATTATTATACAGGATTTATATAGCGCCAACAGTTTGCGCAGCGCCTAAGTTCCTGTACTAGAATACCAGAAAATGTTGTCAGCCGTGCCTGAGTTTTCACTTTTGATCTCATGTATTCTCATTGAGATCAATCATTATTAAGATTACCTTCTCATCTAAAAATTGCATGGCCAAGCTCCTGCTGTTTTCTTTACAGCATGTGATAGCAGGAGAAGGGAGAACCACAGCATGTGGTGGCAAACAGTTGGTATGGTAGGAGTATTGAGAATGTAAACAAGGAGGATCTATGGAAAGAGAGGGGGAACTGTTCTCTATTCCAGCAGAGGAGTACTTGGAGAGGGCTGACAACATTGCATTACGTTGTGGCAGGATCACCAGGTATTTTTCTCTGCTTACTTTTTCTTTCTAAAGAAAATAACATTGGGAAATGTTATCTGCCATGCCATTTTTTTGTTTTAATTTCCTTCTCAAGAAGTTTTGTTGTAACATCAATAGGTTCACAATATCAAGTGTAAGCACATTGCCTTCTGCCAGACCCTGCTGCTTCTCCTCTAATGCGGTTCACCCCTAACAGGGCTTAATCGTATAATTAAACCCTGGCTGGGGTGAAACAGATTAAAGGAGAAGGAGCAGGGTCTGGCGGAGGGCATTGTGGTTGGATCTGATATTGTGAACTTTTCCATAGTAAAGTTGTTTGAAGAAAAGGAAGAGGTGGTGGATGTGCCACTTTTTCCATTTGGTTTTGGCACATTGTTGAAGGATGGACCCTGTTGTCCTGCGGTTGGTATAGGTGAGCCTGAAGACCGCCCATAGTGTGTTAACTTGTATTCTCTATTGATATAAAAGAGCTGTGCTATATGTATGTATGTGGAAAGTTTTTTACAATTTAATCATAAATGTTCTATAAGTTATTACAATACAGAGATTTCTTTATGGAATAGGCAACATTTACCTTTGTTTAACTGACTCTTTGCATAATATTTCAGGTTGTAGAAATGTACTCTAGTGGGGGTGATCTGCACTTAGAGCTTCCAACAGGACAACAAGGAGGCACCAAGAAATTATGGGTAAGAGTCACCTTTATTCAAAATATCGGAGATCATTACAGTATTGTAATTTTTTAGTTTGGCTTTTTTTGGCACTGCTGTTTTTGAATGGCTAATTGAAATATTTTTACCCAAAACTACCGGTTACAGTGCTTCTTGTAAATATTCTTTTATCTCCCTGAAGATTGTACAGTATTTGTTTATTGAGCTTGATAAATGTCATTTCACACTTTGTTAACAAGCACAATTTAATTTGTGTGTGTGTATATGTAATTCTAAATCTTTGTTTGCAGTTCTAAATCAAGTATGCTGTGTTATATGCATGCTGGGATTTGTGGTTGTGTAAATGCTGTAGAGCGACTGTGTTTTCTAACCATGGTATAGCTTTATGTTCAAGTCTTTGATGCTGGGCATTCGTATAAAACACTTGCATTTATATTTCTTATTACTAATGCCTTCTAGGAAATCCCACCATATGAAACAAAGGGTGTAATGCGTGCAAGCTTCTCATCACGAGAGGCAGACAATCATACTGCCTTCATTAGAATTAAAACCAATGCCTCAGACAGCGCAGAATTCATTATTCTTCCCGTGGAGGTGGAAGTCACTACAGGTTTGCATTTTGTTAACCTCATATATTGTCACTATATGTATGGGACCGAGTGTAACAGTTTATTGGTTCATTTTCAGCTCCAGGGATTTATTCATCAATAGAGATGCTAGATTTTGGAACGCTACGAACACAAGGTAAGCAAATATGTTTCTAATGTAAACCTTTTAAAGTTGTTTTCTTTAAGATGAAATGCGCTTCAAATTCTCTACGTAGTTTAAGCAAAAAAAAAATCTATAGCTGCTCCAGATTTTGTCTGCTCCTGTTTTGATAAATCCCCCTCTGTTTTTTGATAGCTGCAACCACATCATCTACTATTGAATGATTTATACGATTAGTAAACAGTTTAGTGTGCGTGTGTTAAAATACTTTGAGGGGAATTTACCTAAACTGGAGCATACCGAATCTGGAGCAGTTACCCATGGCAACCAAGCAGCTTGCATCTTTTATTTTCCAAACTTAATGGCACAAACTAAAAAGATAAGTTGATTGGTTACTATGGGTAATTGCTCCAGATTTTGTCTGCTCCAGTTTTGATAAACTCCCCCTTTTTGTGTTTTTATTTTTAGTGTGCAAATAGCTGAATAGTGAGAATGTAAGCAAGTTGTGAAATGGACATAATTTTATAAAGCCCGCTTTCAGAATACCCAAACAGTGACTGTAGCTGATTGGCTGCCATCACTATTCGCCTGGAAACTTTCCTTCCGAATTCATGATCGAAGGTTGGTGGGCGGAAGGCTGCTGACGGGCACCCACTGTGTGAATTGCGGTCGGGTAATCACTAACCAGCTGAAATTTGCACAAGGTATGGCCAGCTTTACTATGCCATTGCACTTGTTTGCATGGAAACAAATGTAGAAATGGCTGTGATGAGAGGAAAGAGCTTTCTCAGAAGTAAGTCGTCAATAAGTACACGTAAGTATGTATTAACCCCTTGTCCGACGTTCATGAGGTGACCTTTCTTAGCACACTAACCAGTGTTGGAAATAAATTTATAAACGTACTCCCTTTGAGAGCTAAAATATGATACTTTACACAGCTCGTGTGTCATAAGCACATCTGTCACTGAGAGCTCCATTCCCATTAAAGCTGGCTAAACACCTTACAACCATTGGACGACTTTCGTTGTGCGATGGTTGTAAGGTAATTAAAATTTCGTACGATCTGCCCATCTTGGACCGGCAGATCGTACTTGCGATCATCGCAAGCCTGCCCCCTGAGGGGAGGGCTTCCGATGATTGCAGTGCTGAGCAAGCAGTGTGCGCTTGCGCACACCGGCCCGTGCGGCATTAGTCTCCCGAGCACGCCACTAACCCGCCGCAAATCGTACGATTTTCGGCATGTTTCCAAGCGTGCTTGAAAGACTAATGTCGTGCAACCTTACAGTAGAAGAGGTCGCGCTCTGCTCATACACCTGCCGATTATCGTACGATCGTGGGATCACCAGTGATTATCGTACGATAATCGGCACATGTATGGGCACCTTAACAATTGGGTACTAATGAGAGTGGTTCGCATCTAAGGGTTTTACCCTAATATAATTATATTGATCTTATGTACATTCTGCCTCACCAGACTGACCAGGGGTTTGAAACAGTGTTTGATGAGGACTGCATCCTATATCTAACCATTGTGTGCTGTGTCCTTAAAAAGGAGCTCTGCTAAGCACTGTTTGCATCTAAATGGATCACGTTACATTACCCTGATAAGATGTAGAGTCAATTTGTATTGAATTATTTATGACTCCTGCTCCTCAAAGCCAGAGGGTCTGTGTCGGGAAATCCGTTTTTAGCATATAGTACATTTAGCATGTACTTATTACTTGTACCTGTATTGTTATTGTATATCTATTTTTATTGCCATCTGTGTCCCTCTGTCTCTTTTTGTGACCATGATCATGAAGGGTGAACATTTGGGGGAATCCTAAATTTTGTTTGTTTTTTAAATGGCCTTTACATTTCTTTACAATCTGAGAATCCGAAACCTGCTTCAAACAGGTCATTTGCAGGTCACATGCACCTGCCAGTGAATTCTGAATGATCCTGTAAGTGTCAAGCTTATGCCATCAACACTAGCCTAAAGGTGCCCATACACCTTGCGATTATCGTACGATAATTGCGGGAAATCCCGCGATCGTACGATAATCGCAAGGTGTATGGCAGGCGTGCGACTGTTTTTACTTTCGTCGAACCAGCATGCTAGATTCTCGGTGGGTTTCTAGCCTGCTGGTTCGACAACTGCGGAACGGGCCAGTGTTCGCACGCGCACACTGCCCATTCAGCATTGCGGTCATCAGAAGCCCGCCTCATCGGGACGGGCTTTCGATGATCGCAGGTACAATCTGCCTGTCCAAGATGGGCAGATCGTACAAGCTTTTAATAAGCTTACGAACATCGCAAGACAAAAGTCTTGCGATGGTCGTAAGGTGTATGGGCACTTTTTAAGCTGAGGCCCGTAATCTTCTGGTAGGAACACTAGTTCTGGTGACAGCTGTCTCAGATGAGATCTCCTCACTTCAATCATAGAAAACAATCATTGCTGTAAAAGAATCTCCGTTCTCTTTGTCTTACAGATCTTCCCAAAGTTTTAAATCTTCATTTACTAAATTCAGGAGCAAAAGATGTTCCCATTACAGTGAGTATGGCTTTTATTTCTGTGTTATATAAATCTTACACTTTTTTTTGGATGTACATTTTTCCACTGTGTTGCTTAAAGTTGGCTTGAGACTTCAGTTTCTACATTTACAGTGCAGAGCCAAAATTAATTTGCCTTTTGTTTCTGAACAAAGTCTTTTGCCATGCTCGTTGGGCATGCTGTGTTACTGAGAAGTATAAAAAGGTCCGCAAAATAAGAAGGTTGAAATACATATATTTGTATTGCCTATGTATGGATTTTTAATTCTTTGCAGCTGTTTGGGTGATTTACACATAATTCTCATAATGCACAACCAGACACATGACATACATAGTTAATAATTAATTGGTTTAGCTTTGTGGTTTCCTATGTTACATTCCTGCTTCCAGTCTCATTGGATAGTGAAACCGCATAGTCACCTCCGCCTTGGGAGCTTACCCAGGAATCTGTAATGCTAAACTACGAAGTAGCAGAATGACATTCCTGACTAACAGGAGGTGACAGGAGGTGTGTACATCACAGGCCTGACCAATATAGGAAATGTTTTAGCTTGTAAAGCAGTAAACATATATTTCTACTGTGTATTTAATTGCTTGTCTTACACTTGAACACTGAACTATGGTTGCTAAATTTACAAATACTAAATTTAGAGCAATAGGCTGAAATACTTGTATTTACTTGAATAAATGCTGCTTTATGTCCGTCCGTTTTTTTACTACGGGCGGACGGCAAGAGGTTAATGGTGGTCACATGTCTAATAGCCAATGAATTTGGCCATATGATCTTTATTGATGGAAAGGGTTGGAGTTCTGGCTGATCCTCCCCTTTATCTGAGATCACATGATCAGTTGGCCAGGCTTTTAGGCATGTGGATTAGTCTGGAACAGCTTTTACTCAAGAAAATGTAAGTATTTTGGCACTTCTATAAGTCTTAAGTTATTGATCCCATCAACACTATTAACAAAGATTGAAATAACAAGAAAAAAGTGACCAGCCTGGAATAACTCGCCTGGGGAGAGTTTTATGGCACATATTAGCAGATCTCCAAGCCCTTGTTGGTCTTCTATAGTAGGGGGTTATTGCCTGATTTATTGTGTTTGAAATGTTCCAGGGATTTTATTTCAACCTTTTCACAGTTCAAAAACGGGTATCTCAAAGCCCTAAATGTCGTCATTCTGTAACAAAAATGCTGCATGACATTGTAGCCTCTGTAGCCACCATGAAGGTATACTTGCATGTCCTTTGTTTTGCCAGGGCATTAGCGATTCCTTTGCATTGCTGTGGGTCTCCAGCACTTCCAGTTCACAGCCCTGCCATTTGGCTTGTTTTCTGTGCCACGTGTGTTCAACATGGTTTTAGCAACTTAATAAATGTGATCTGCACAAACCTACTGTGACACAATAAAACGTGTGCCAGAAATATATGCAAAAAATAATGTAAACAAAAACCCATATATAAATCAATCAACATGTGTGAACACAGAAAAAAAGTCAATACTTTAAACAAAAGTGCATGAAGTGAATTATGAAATGCAGAGTGCAATCCAATAAACACCACATACAAATGTGTGTCCATATAAATGTGACGAAATTCATAAGTGTATCCTAAGAAATGGCAACAGTCCAGTGACCGCCACAGTAGTCGCCCCCAAGAGTGCAGCTCACCTTCAGAATTGACCTAAAAATGTAAGGTCTTAATGCACCAATCCTCCCTTTTACTATGGGCAAAGGAAACACCAGCGATCACAGTGGAAACTTAGCCCTTCGCCCTTTTTAAGCCTCCTCTTGATCCACAGCCTCCAGCAGTCAAGACCACCAGCAATTTGAAACCACTCACCCCGCAGCACAACACTTTTATACTCAGGAGTGTATGTAACGCTTGCCTTTTTACACTACTAGGGCATCCCCATTTGTTTTTTGGGACGACCTTTTGTTGAGGAAACAGTGAGCACAAGTCCTTACCAGCAATTTGGCACATACAGTCAAGACCTTGAAGAGCATCTGTTAAATCCCGAACCTTCAAAACTTTGCTTTGGAACGGACCCATTGCTGGGCTTATCAAATATTTGCATAGGAGTCCTGAGGTTGATGGTAGCCTTCTTTGAGGCAGTACTGTTTTCCCAGTTCCACTGCAGATCCCTACAACTCAACATCCTGTCATCGTTTTACAAATCCATTCAGTCTTTGTGCAAATTGATTCACCTATCAAGAAGACCAAGGTTGTCTCTGGCCTGGTGGCTCAGGAACCCAGCTCTAGGGCTGACTAAATCTTTTCTTCAGATGCTTTAGGAAATCCTCACAATGAATGCAAGCCTGACAGACTGGAGGAGTCCTAAATATCTTGTTGGTGCAGGAGACTTGTACGCTGGAGTAATCCTGTCTTGAGTTGTCCCTACAACGCTGGACATGCCAACTGGAGGGTGATTTGGTTGTCCCACTATGTCACTAAACTGCAGGGTCATCCAATTGGGATCCAGTCAGACAATTCCACGTCAGTGGTGTACATCAATCATAAGGGAGGAAATGGAAGTCTTTCTAGACAGGTAGAAAGGATTCTGTGCTGGGTAAACCTTTATGTTCAACCTTGGCCACTGTTTACATCCCAAATGTGGACAATTGGCAGTCAGGCTTTCTCAGCCAGCAGTGCTGGGATCTGGGGGAATGGGTCCTACACCTACAAGCGTTCCAGAACCTGTGTCACTGGTGCGAGATGCAGGATGTGTATCTGTTGGTGTCAAGGTTTAACAACAAATTGTACAGTTTTGTCTCCAGATACAGAGATTCTCTGGTGGAAACATTGAATGCTCCAGCAGCTTAGTGGGATCAGTACAATCTGGTCTAAGCTTTTCCCTCCCGAAATGGTTGAGATAGAGGGCATTTCAGTGATCGATACTCTGACCTAATAAGACCAATGGCATATACTATGTGGGCTCTCCGGATCATCCAGGTCTTCTGTTGCAGAGACCAAATTACTACTTTGCATCATGGTCACTGGCTTTGATGGTATGGCTGTTGAAACCCAAGTCTTGAGGGATAGGGATCTTTCCAAATTAATGATTTCTAGCATGCTTAAAGTTAGGAAGTCCACTTCCTGCAAAGTCTACCATCACACATGGAAGGCCAGGAAATAAACTTATTCCAGGAAATATGCCATGGGATGAATCCATACCAATCAGGCTTGGATCAACGGTTAGCCTAGTTAGCAAATCTTGATGCGTACAATCTTGTTTCAAAGACTACTAGCCTTTCATTCTTTAAGTCCTTTTTACAAGGTTTTTATCATGTGGCTCCACCCCCCCAGTTGGACAGTTTTTTGGCTTCCTAATTGTATCTGAATTATGTGTTCCTTTAGGAAGGATAGAGAAAATTGTTTTTTTGTAATTACTGTAAAATACTTTTCTTGGAGTTTGAGGGACACAGGTCCACCCCTCTGTATTTGATTCTTGTTATTGGTACTGCTTTGTGGCCAAACTGTGGCATGTTGAGTGTGGGATGGGTGATATTAGGCTGGTCACCCTTTTTCCGTTTGCTTCCAAACCCTTAACTCAGTTTAACTCTGACTCCTGAGTCCCTCAGTGAACTCCAAGAAAAGGATTTCACTGAGTATGGAGCAGGAGCTTTGTTTAAAAAATTTTTTTTTTAAATTCCATTTCAGACAGCTCTTCGTCCTCTCAGTTTTCATTGTAGCTTTCCAAAATGTTAATTTCTGTAATTTCTGTTGAGCAACTATTTTTAATGAGGAACCTGCTTCCTAACCTGCTGCATATTATTGCAATACATTTGGTTTTATGTAGTGCAAGAGTCTCTTGCATACTTAAAAAATATTAATATCTCTGATCATTTTTAAACTGTTTGCTTGAGATTACTTTATATAAAATGTTGCAGTGTCCTGTGGAATTGGCTAAACCTTGATTGGTTACATTTATTTTTCATAGCATCTTAGTTGTCTTAAGCACCTTGGCGTTAATTGGCACATACTACTAAAAAGAGACCCCGGTGGATTTTTGCCTTGTGTGAAAGCCTCCCAAATGTATGTAGTTCAAATTTGTGTTGGCTTCATATTGTATAGATTAATATAAAGTAAGTATATCTTCGGATTCATTAGATATTTAGTCCTTTTCTTAAGTTAAGCTTACTGATCTGTGTGACCGAGACCATTGTTTTATGTATATTTAGCTCTAAATGACAGGTGGTATTGGATCAGGAGAAATGTGCAGAGGTCATTTTGCTAATTAACTAGATTTTTTAAGCAGAAGGCCAATCGCAACTACACACCAGATTGAATAGTTTAATTGCCTAACTGCATTTGCAGAGGTTGCACTGCTGAAGCATATTATAACAACTGTTTCATGAGTTCAGTAGATGAAAAGAAAGTTCATATTTGAAATGTACTTATCTAAACATGTTGCTTCTTGATACTATGTTTAGCTCTTGTTAATTAAACTAGATCTTTTAAACAAACGCAGTGTCAAGAGCCCATGAAGAAAGATGGCTGTAGATGATAACATAGTATGGAGGCTTGAAATATCTACATTCCCCTTCTTAATCTCAAGGTCACATCATAAATACTGCTATTGCTATCCTGAAGGGCACTGAATCCTATGTGTTGCACTAACCTTGGCATTTTGTGCAGTGTGTGTGGTTGTTGCAGGGTGCTATGCATGTCCAGGGCCATGGTCCATTGCTATGGAGCCCTATCACCTTTAAGCAAAACAGTATGTCACCAGCACTCCAAAGGTTCTCCAAGCAAAGTTCTTTTTATTCCATGTGAAAAGTTACATCCCCAAGTGTAGCAATGTTTCAGAACGCATCTGGTTCCTTCATCTGGCAAAACAAAGTGATACATGTGCAGTGTAGTGATCACAATATATACATAAGTGCAGGCAAAAAAACAATGTGACATACAAGCCCTGCCCCCGTTACCATGACGTTGTGTTCCCTCCAATTGTTTTTACAGATGTCATATTCATACTAATGACCAAAAGGATGTACAAAGTAGCAAAAATCACATTCCTAGTAAGGATCAACTCCTAACACCTTATTGAATGTGAAATGCAGAAAACCAGTCGATCACTGCGATCGTAACCTCCCCTCTGGACCTTTTCAGTCACACCAAAAGCATGTCACTGGTACCGCCCCACATGTGTATAACAAGGGCATGGGCGGTAACCAAGTATCGCTGGTGCCACCCAGTTGTCCATAATGATGTGGGGAACTGTGGTGCCTGCATGTCCAACCTTGGTCTATTATTGGTTGCCGATCTCCCTTAAGTTCAGGAGGACAGGCATGTTAGACTGAAAGATGCTTGAAAGGACAATGAGATGTATGCTGGCATCATATAGTGCCTACATTACAATATTTTTTTTAAAGTTCTCTTTGTATGCCTGTGTTGAGCTATAACAGTTCTGATATAGATGTTGCATGCTTTATTGCCCAAGTAATGACCTAATTTCAGTATACAGTAGTAAAAAAAACTTATTGTCCAAAAACATCCAATTCTTATTATTTTTCCAATAGCTAGCTGTATATCAGTGGCAGTTCATTATCTTGGTTATCTTATCTTATTTCAGTGCATTTTAGTAATTCTACTTGGAAATCTTCTGCTCAAAACAAACCTTCAAAACATGCAAGTTGAATTAATTGGATTGCTTAATTTTTGCTGGAGGTGAAGCTTGTTAGTTCACATGGATCACCATGTGTGGTAGCACCCACATTATCATTCCTAGACTACTGCATCTTTGTAATTATGTTATGTAAATCCTGGTAGCTGACACATCAATAAGTACAAAGTATTGTCCTACATATTCTCATTCTACCCCCAGGGAATAAAGTGCTTATAGCTCTTTGGTCCCATTTCGATAGGAGCCTTGGATCCAGAGTTAGCATGATCGAAAATGCGTGTGTGTTCCCTACTGTCCAACCACAGAACTCTGTAGAAGATTAATAACTAATTAGCACTGATTGACAGCACACGAGTGCTGTCCGCACAGCAGGGGAGGGGTCAGTATGACTCGCAACACAAGAACTTGCAATAGCAAATGCTGCTGGTAAACCTTTCCTCACCCTAAGCATAGATCAGGGCACAAGCAGGTCAATCACAAACCCCTGGCAGCCCTGACTGATACTTTACTATTGAAAGTGTGGGGGAATGCTTACCAGTAGCTAGCATTTACTATTACTAGCAGCATTTTGCACTTACAATAGTAAAGGATCAGTCAGCGCTGGCAGGGCTAGCCAAAGCTAACCCAGGCAGTGTGTGCAAAGTGAGAGTTGGTGGAGGGCGGGGGCCTAAGTGCTGTGCTGTAGTGACCCCATAGGAACCTGTAAATTTTACTTCCGCCTGGGGTGGAGTTGACAGCTAGCACAAACACAAAGAGGTGCTTTAAGAGCACAACCACCGCCGGATCAGAATAGGACAAAGTGTTTTGGGGGATTTAACAAGTATTATTTTTTTACATTTGTGATTATTTCATTCTATAATGAATCTGCATAGGAAGTGGAGATGGCACTGCAGAAAGATTTGTCTTCTGTCCATGAAATACTCTTAACAGTATTTTTTTTTTGAGACAAGCATCCCCTAATCTCATTATGAGAGATGTGTTCATTGTTTCATGCTTTCCAATGTAATTCCTGTAGTGACTTGCATGTGGCATGTAAAGATATTTGAAAGTGAACTCTATGAAAAGGGTAACATTACATGAGTTCATGTAAAATCTCCTCTTTTTGGCTTTTGCTACACTTGAAATGTATGTTTTTCCAGGTTATGAATTAACGTGTTACAGCCAGTGCCAAGTTTAGACATTGTAATTTCAATGTTTTTAAAATATGTCTTCTATGTGGTGTACAGCATCGTATACGGTTGTACTACTATTGATTGTATTGTTAACTGCCGTTTTAACAATGTTGCTTGCATTTTATAAATGTGTTACAATTTTATTTGGGTAGTGTAAGCCTTACTTATGGTTATTCTGTTTTTATTTAGAGTGTCCGATCAACCCCACAGAATGATGCCATAACTGTTCATTTTAAACCAATAACATTAAAAGCTTCTGAGAGCAGATACACCAAAGTTGCAAGCATCAGTTTTGATGGTAAGGGTGTTCTTGCTGTTCTTTATTTTTTACTTTACTGTTTTGTAAATGGTATAAGTGACATTTGAACCACTGATATTTAAAGTCTTATTCCAACTACAATTTTATGTTTTGTTTAGAATAGAGTGGAGAAGGGGTAGTTATATAGTCTGTGTCCATGCTGGGAAGAAATCTCTGCAATTGGGACACACAAAAAATAGAGATATTTAGTTGAGTGGAAAAGGGTTAGAGCGTCTGGCAATATTTTTATTTCTGTCTGTGCCTCTGTTTCCCAGTGACTAATTTTCAATGAATAGTTGCCCATCAGCGGCTTGTCAGCCACTGATGACAGCTATTCATTTACAGAGAACCATCAGGGGAGCCTTCAACTATACGCTTATGGTCACTGAAGCAACCATGAGCTTATCGCAGAAGGGTGAATGCCAGCGACATAAGGTATACTGAGCTGGCCAGCTGGAAACATTTTTGTTCTGCTGTATGCCTTACGTCGGCAGGGGAAAGGGTCAAAGCAGAATTTAAGCTTGATATAAATGTAACCTATTTTACTGTCTAAATATTTACCTGCGAGCAGTTCCAGACCCACTACCCCAGCTGCTGATACCCAACACAGCTGTGGCGAGCTGGACCAACACCTCCTGTCAAAGGCCTGTGTTTAGTCGCACTGCCCAAGGCTGGCCATACACTGCTCTGTTGTTCTCGTTCAACCTGCAGGCTGAAGGAGAAAAATAGAGCAGTTTCCTCCATCAATGCTGCTGGTGTGTCAATCAAGGAATCCTGTTTGCATTTTATGCTCACAGCGGCTGCCAGCAGCCGTCCGAATACCCGAACAGAGCCGGCAGCCCAATGGCTGCCGCCTCTGAAGGTACAAAGATTTTCTGGTCAGCTCCTTCAATCAGCTGATCGAGGGGTGCCGACAGCGGCACACACTGAGCGAATTTTGTCCGGTTCCTCATAACCGGCTGAAATTTGCAGTGTGTATGGGCACCCTTAGTGACTTGATCTGTCTGAACTCAGCATTTGACAGCATGTAGATCACTTCTGTGGCTGGTCTGTGTTTAGTTACTGTTACCCAGAATGAGCTTTGTGCTGAGAAGAGAAGGGTTTTTTCCCCCCTCCTAAGCTTGGCTTACAGGTACACTTAAGGCTTACCTGTAATCTGAAAACCTAAAAAATAGATGGATTAGCTGGTTACCATGTAAGTTTCTTTTGAAATTGTTGTGTCTGCAAAGTTTACATCTTGTCTCTTACACCTCTCATTTTACACTAAATATCAACTGTTGGAACATATCTGACCCTTTCACTGTGGACACTGTCTTTTGAAATTATCACTCCCCTCCGCCGCCTGGTCCTACTCAGAGCTAGTGTATCTTTTTTCCCCCAGGTGTCTTTACATAGTACACACTCCACAAGGGTAGGATTTTGTTAGTGTTCCTGCGGTTGAATGTGTTATTTCACCCAAACACTTTGCCATCAGTAAAGGCAAGATTATTACTTATTTACAGTACATTGCTGGCTTTTAATTGATTGGTGGAGATAGAGTACATGTTGTTTTTAGTGTTATTTGATGTTCTTACTATAAAGCAGAGTGGGCCTTAGCTTTAAATACTTGTCACCTGAGGAATTTTTAAATACATACCATTCTTTTATTTTTATGTGTATTTTTTATAAATGTACATTATACTGATATATAAGCTTGTTTGAAGTTTTGTACATTCTAAAATGGCTTCCCTAGTTTACATTTAAATGTCCCACTATTGTTATGCATCAGCTTATAGTGAATTTCTTCATTTTTGCAGCATCAAAAGCAAAGAAACCATCACAGTTTTCTGGAAAAATAACAGTTAAAGCAAAAGAAAAGAGTTATTCAAAACTTGAAATTCCATATCAAGCTGAAGTGTTGGATGGGTAAGTAACTTCACTGTTGTGAGATTAATGGCAGAAATAGAGTTTTGGTTCTGCTGTTTAAAACTCCAACTGATGTTTAATAATGTAACCATTAAATCTTCCTTCCTAATGCATGTTCTTACATGCATGTGCGATGAGGCACAGTGCATCGGGTTTTGTCAGCAGGAATAAGAGCAATAGAAGATAAGTTAAACATTTCCACCCATCCTTAATCTATTTTATTCATACATAGCTTTTCTGAAACTGCCTTTTTAGCTATAGTAGATAGTACTAGTGGATAGTAATAATCAGGCTGTAGACAGCCTGATTTTGTTTGTGGCTTTCAGAATGTCATGTATTTGATGCCTGTCATTGGCCAGTATGAAACACATTTTCAGTATTCAATGATCCACTCTACACTTAGTGATAAAGGTCTTGCACATTTATGACCTCAGCTCTGCTTAGCTCCCCTATGACATGCAATAGTTATGAAGTTGTGCTCTAAGGTCTCGTTCACACCTAGGCGTATTGCATATGCGCGTCTGTCGCGCGTTTCCGAAGGCTACTTGGCTGTAGCCCAATGGAAACGCGCAACAAAACGGCCCAAATTAGTACCTGTACCTTTTCAGGCGTGGGCCGTTTTGTAGCGTGTTAGGGACGGGCGGAAATATGCCAAGGTGGGAACGAGACCATTGAATACAATGGGATTTATATTTTTGAGTGTTTTGTAGAGCGTTCTTTGAGCGTAGAACGCGCTACAAAACGTTCAGGTGTGAACGAGGGCTAAATGTCAACATTTGGTAAATGCTCCAGTCCTGTTGTGCTAAGAAGCCCCACCTCCTCCTCTTCCAATAGAGAGATCCTTTACCACACACAGTACAGTACACATGGTTTAAGCAGGTAAAATTATTGTCTTAGAGTTTAGGAATACATGTGCCTTATTTTCTTTCTGATCTTTTTTTTTAAAGGCTGTGCAATTGCTTCCTTCACAGGTACTTGGGGTTTGATCATGTAGCCACTTTATTTCATATTCGGGACAGTCCCTCTGATCCAGTAGAGAAACCTATCTACTTGACAAACACCTTTAATTTTGCAGTTCTCATTCATGATGTCTTGCTTCCAGAAGATGCAAAGATCATGTTTAAAGTAAGATTAACAGCCTGAAAAAACAGCTGGCATTTTGGGATGTAAAATTCATGTAGCTAAACGTTTGTTTTTTTCCCCCCCTCTAAATACAGGTCCAGAATTTTACTTCACATGTGTTAATCCCGCCTGGTGAATCAAGATATATATTTTCTTTAGTTTTCACACCATCCACCTCCTCTGTTCATATTGACAGCAATATATTACTGATTACCAATGCTTCAAAGTTCCACCTTCCCATTCGAGCATACACAGGCTTTCTAGATGTAAGTATGACAAGATTCTTTACAAGAGTACTGAACCCACACAGGGCTACACATTCATTATTACGACGATTCAGACACTATAAAATACATCCTGTACGCAATGACTGATTGCGATTGCAGAAGCCATTTTGAAAATGTAATTAAAGTGATTACTGTTGTATAACTTAGATCACCGCTATTCATGGCAATGAAGGGATATTTTCCCTGGCACATAAAACAGTTCAGCTGACTCTTAAATTCATGTGTCCTCCCTTGATGCACACATGCCCTTTTACAGAATGTGTTTAAAGTTAGATGTAAATGCGATTGTCAATTGTATCTCTAGATTCTCTAAATATAAAGCTATGAAGAAGAAATATAGGTTTGGGGGTCAAATGACTGTTTGCCGCAGCAATTACAGAATTAGTTACAAAACATAGGTTCAATTCACAAAACTAACACAGGATATTGTTTTTTTTTTTTTTATATAAAAGGGACACTTATTTTTACCAATGAGATTTGAACATCACAGTCAATTACTTAAAAGAGCACTATGGGGTAAGTGTTTTATCCCCATAGTTCTCTCTAGGGTCACAGGAGGACATATACTAACCTCCCCCTGTGACCCAAAGCTCAGTATATAATGGGCTATTGCCCGCGATATACTGAGAGCGCTAGAGCCAGGACGGATCCCTACAATACTGTCTGGTTCCACCCAGCTGTGTGAGAGGCAGAGTCTGCTGTGCCCGCCCCCTCCCCATTCGTTGCTCCACTCGGCGCTGGAGGATAGGAGAGGGGAGGGGGGAATCCCTGCGGTGAGCGGGGACCGCAGGGAGATGATCGGGAAGTGAGCGGATCGGCTGCATGTTTCTGCTCACTTCCTGATCAATAGAGCTGACCTGTGACAGCTTCTTTGTCACAGGTCGGCTCTAACTATGAGGATAAGTGGAAATCACTCGCCTCATAGTTCTCCTTTTAAATAAATGTCCTTATTGTTTTGTTAAAACTTTGTAAATAAAGGTCCACTATAGTTTTGTATGGCTAGATGGAGAGCCACCCCCCTGCATGCCATTGTGTGTACTAGCTTGCTTCTATCTAGCCTTCTTTTGACTGTGGACATTGTCAAAAATATTTGTTCCCTAGTACATACTTTCTGAGCTTGTTCACTAGCTCCCAGTGTCAGGTGTCAAGCAAAATTGTTGCATTGTCATCTTTAATATTTACCTTGTCTCTACAACAAAGTATTTGCAGTAACCCAGACAGCTGAAAAAAGCGCCTTGCATCATTTAATTTTTTTCACTAGTACTTTGTATCATGGATTTTGAAATGGGAGATTCACTTTTTTTCATAGTTAATGAAGGTTAATTTTGTGACGTGCGTTTTTGTTTTATGTCTTGCCTTTAAAATGCTTAACACTGAGTTTTACTTTTTTCCTTTTCAGTATTTTATTTTACCACCAAAACCAGAAGAACGTTTTTTAGATTTCGGCATCCTCAGTGCTGCAGAATCTAGCAGTCTTCTTATTGCAATTATAAATAGCAACCCCATAGAGGTAAGCAATCTTCACCTGTAGAACTGTAGGTTGCTTACATTTCATTAAGCTGTGTCCCTTAATGGATGATAGAGGAACATAGCTTAGTCTGGGGTAATAGCTTTTTTTTTTTCCTGCATCTCACCATCCTTTGCTGCTCTGACCTGCTATATGCGTTTAATAAATTGCTCAGATATATATCAAACAAGAACAGCTTCAGATTTAAATATGTGTATGTGTATTGTTTAAATAAGAACTGCTTTAGATCAGATCATTGTTCCTAGAATTTCATATATTTATTCCGCATTTGAGGCAGTATTCATTAGTCACTGAATCCTCATTAAAAATGTTTGTGACTCTCACTTGTAAAATGGTGGTTTCCATTTAGAAGATTGGTCCCTTTTTTGAAGTTACCGATTTTGCAATAGTATTTGACTATTCAGATTTACTGGAGCTACTAAACCTTCATTATAAATGCCTGTTACCCATTTATCTTGCAGATGATAACAGAAACATAAGCTTCCATTTCCATCGTCCCTTTCTGTTTGTGTTCTAATATAATATAGATAACTGAGATGCAGCTATGAAAAAATATTTTTTAATGAAAATCCTGTTAAGTTTTGTAAATTTCACCCAGTATTTTGCAGGTTCATAGAAGGGAATTTATCAAAACTGAAGCAGACAAAATTTAGAGCGGCTGTGCATGGCAACCAATCATCAACCTTTAATTTTTAAAGCTTAACGGAACAAACTGAGGAAAGAAGCTGATTGGTTGCCATGCACAGCTGCTCCAGATTTTATGTGCTCCAGTTTTGATAAATTCCCCTCACATAGTGTATGGTAAAGCTTATTTTTTCACCTACTGTATTTCTCGCTGAATACTGAAAAATGGCCTGGCCAGGAAGGGGGTGAAACACTATGGCCTTCAAGTGGTTAAAAGTTAACCGTCATATTGTCTATTCTTGTGTCTGAATTAAAGTGACACTAAACTCGAGAGTTAAATCTTAATGCGTTGAAATACCTTAACTGTTACACAAATCAGATACATTTTTGTTATCAAATGGTCCTTCCTTCTGGAGGGTGGCTACTTTTGTTCCCCATGGTCCCTGTGTGTGTTGAAAAGTAGCCATCGCTCCAAGCTCACTCTCATGATGGACTAAAATCTCAATACAAATTGGTAAACTGAAGGAGAGATTGTAGTCCATCCCGGGAGTGAGCTTGGAGCAGTGGCTACTTTACAACACACACAGGGACCATGGGGAACAAAAGTATAGGTACGTTCTCAGTTTAGTATCACTTTAACAACTTTACTGTGTATGTTTTATGTTTATCTTTTATATACTCAATGACAATTTTCTTCCAATGTTATAGGCATCAAATAAACAGACCTCACCGGATTTTATATTTGTATAATAGCTGGGTACTGTAAACCCTGGCTGATTTACTTCAGCACACACATCCTCATAAGCATCTTTATTTCTATAATCTAGACCTTTGTCATGCCTGAGCCATATTTCGTGTAATTAGGGGAAGTGCAGAGGCATGTAATTTTTTTTAACCAAAAATGGTCCGGAAAGCATCAGGTGTCCAGACAGACAAGTTCTTTGACCTTGTTGTTGGGCTGCTATTTAATAGGTACTTGGAGGCCATATATGACTTCAGGCTTGGCCCATAAAACTGTGGCTGTGGCTACTTCTTCTTTTTTTTTTTTTTTCTTCTTTCCTGGTTTTACAATACTCTAGATTTCGCAAATTGTTTTGTGTTTGAAAAGTCCCACCTCCATCTTTCCCTAAGGAGTCTGTTTAAACATTTGTTTCACTAGACCAGAGACATTAAAGTAAAGTACATGGACCATATTTTTCTCTTGGGGTACATTTTGTAATGATGCACTTTAAATTGCCATGTCAAAAATGTTATTGCTGCCATTACTCATTTTATTGTATATATTTGCTGTTTTAGCTGGCTATAAAAAGTTGGCACATAATTGGAGACAGTCTTGCAATAGAACTTTTAACTACAGACAAGGGAAACAGGACTTCCATAATAGGCAGCCTTCCTGAGATTGAAAACTCCACTGCATCAGATCGTACTTCAGTAAGTGTTTGTATTCATTATTTATTACTGATAATCCAAATATAGTTTGCTCATTGCTTAAGCTACAAATATGTAAATACGGTGTTAATAGGTGCCAGTGGGTAGTCTATTATGCAAAACAAAAACTAAAGAAAATGCAGGCAATATTACAGATTTAAATTTATTATAGTGGAATAATAAAACAAGTTTAAATTAAAAGATTGCATATCCATGTACATTGCACCATCTAATGTATCTTATCCTCAAACCAACATGGATTTACTAGCAATACATGTAATTAAAGCTAAACTCTGAACTGGAGACAAGGTTACTTTTGCACGGGGTCCCCCACCCCCCTTCCAAAGTTAGCTGCTTGCTTTGTATGGGGTAGGGGCCCCTAAATGGCAGACCACTGTCCGCATCCAGACCAAATAGCGGTTCTCTCCGAACTGCAATTGCCGGCCTAGGTTATGGCTGGCTGACGGTGCCAGCCTACATATGTCACTTCAATAACGTTCTAACAAAATTTTAAAAACTAGTGCAATGTACTGGGATCGATGCATCAGTACTGTGTCTAGGAAAACACACCAGCAGCTGTGAGTTGCAGTGTAGCTGCTGATATGAATGCAGCCTAAATGGTGGACTGTGGTACAGACATAGACTGGGTGACCGTTCTGTCTGGACAGTGAGTTGGACTTCGGATAGAAGAGAATTTTGGTCACCAGACCTTGAATTTAAATTCACTACCCCTGGTCTAGGGGATGATGAATACAGTGAATATCTTACCCTGATTCTCGCTCCCCGGGCAGCTTGTGGTCTCTTTCGGCTGCGTGATGCTTCTGGGATATGGATGGGCTCTCCGCATCCACACATACAATGCAGAATGACTGATCCTGCTTTGTAAGTGATGACATTTGGGAACTACGTCAAGTTGTGCAGTATGAGCAGTTACCCTTTGCAATGCAGAGGAGGACCCTTTTGCAAGGGAAACTTTTTCTCCAGCCTGGACTTCAGCTTTCTGCTAGACACGCCTCTTTTTATTAAAGTGACACTAAACTCAGGAGTAAAATCTTAAAAATACATCCAAGTACATTAACTATTAACAATATTGGACCTTATTTGTGTATCGCTCAGCTGTAGATCCTCAAATCATCTCTGAATTGGTCACACGAAAATAAAAACCAATAGCGCCAGAGATCACCACTCCACTGAAGAGATATACATGCAGAAGTTCTACAGGTCGCTGCCCCACATCAGTCAGGGAGGCTGTGATATCTAATGAAAAAACAAAAACAAGGGGTGCCTTCCCTAGTGTAGATACATTTTTATTAAACAAATAAGGCAAAGTAGAATAATACTCACAAAAAGAGTAGATAACAATGAGCCTTTAAAATCAAAGGTTGATCCTCATTTAGCAAAAAGCAAGACAGAGTATGTGAGAGCTGCACAGATGGTGGTTCCTGTTTTTGACAGCACAGTATGCCTAGGTCAGTGATGGCGAACCTTTTTGAGCCGGAGTGCCCAAACTGGATCACTAAACCAACTTATGTATCTCAAAGTGCCAACCCTTCAATTAGACCTGAATACTCTCAGGGGGTTCTGCACTTCTGAGGTGGTCTGTAGGGCTCTCAGGGGGCTGTGCGGCTCTCAGGTAGGCTCTGTGGGCTCTCAGGCGGTCTGTACAGGCTCTCAGGCGGTCTATTATGGCTTTGGGTGGGCACTGTGGTCCCTCAGGTGGTATGTATGGGCTCTCTGGGGGGCTGTGTGGCTCTCGGGTGGCCTATAAGGGTTTTCAGGTGGTCTGTTTGGGCTCTCAGGGGGGCTGTGCGGGCTCTCAGGGGGGCAGTGTGGCTCTCGGGTGGTCTATAAGGGCTTTCAGGTGGTTTATATGGGCTCTCTGTGGGGCTATTCTGCATTGCTGTATAATTATACAGCAATGCAGAATACCATCAGCTATGCGGGACTACAAGTCCCAGCAATACATTATAATGAAAGTCAGCACTACACAGCAGAGGCGTAACTAGAAACCTCGTCTTCCCCGCAGCAATAATAATTTATTATTGATATCCTCAGCACAGAGACGATCCTGTGCAGGCCGGCACTAAGACTTAATTGTCAGCTGCCCCAGCTCTCCGTGTTCCTCCGCAGCAGCCGAAAATGGTAAAATAGTCCCCTCTCTTCTGCTGTCAGTTCAGCGGGGAGAGAGGGAACTATTGTATAACAATATTAATTGGACTGGGACAGCTATCGCTGCGTCCCTTTGGTAATGCGGACCTGGACTCGCGTGCCAGCAGAGAGGGCCCCGCTGGCCTAGGTTGATGTGTTTCTGGGGCCATGCCCCCTTCCTCAGAACCTCTGAGTGTGTTGTAAAGTAGCCACCGCTCCAAGCTCTTAAAAACCAAGTAATACACAAATAAGATACATTTTTGTTAATCACTAAGGTACTTGAATGCTTTTCTAAGATTTAACTCCTGAGTTTAGTGTTTTCAGGTAACGCAAGTACAGTCGTGCCAGTATTGCAACTTTATCCTAATTAATGGATTTTTAGTTTTTCCCTCTGTTAAAGATTCATTATTTAATAGGAGCTAAAAAAATGTGGCAAAGTAAATGTCTTTTTATCCATAGCAACCAATAGAATCCTCATTCCCTTTTCAACTCTGCACAACAGAAATGGTAGGTATAAGCTGATTGGTTGTTTTGGGTAACATGGCATTTTCTTGTAAGTATAATGCATAAACACCATAGAGATTAATTTGTTTACAGTCTGTCTGGGCAGACTGGTAGAACTGCAATGAGTTACAGTAGCAGTGCACTCTAATGATGTTGTGGCAATATTAGGCTAAAAGTAGAACCTGCATAAGTTATGACCAAATATGGTTGCCCCATGTACATTCAGAGAAACAGGGCTTTTAAATAATGTACATGTACTAATAGAATTATATTCATCGTGCAAATTTTATTTTCTTGTATATTTTAAACAAAAAAATAAAAATTCAATGATTTTTTCAGGTTATATTAACTTCAGGCTATTATGCAGTGTTTCGAGTAACATTAACAGCAAAGAATCTTGAAGGATCCTTTGATGGAGGCATCCAAATCACCACAGATTATGAGGTATTTTCAGGCCCTTTTTTTTTTTTTTTAAACTATATTTTTTAGATGTACCCTCTAGCAGATGTGTCTGTATCCTGCATTTGTTTAGCATTTAAAGAAATGTACTTGCCTGCCAATTAATGTTAATTGTTTCTCCCCAATTTCTAGATTACTTGGTTTCACAACCTTACATGTAAAGCTGGATATACATAGAGCACCTTTTGGCTGGGGGGGTTGTAATCCCCCATCCATGCTGTATTTGATTGGGGATGCTTAGATGTTGTATATTTTTCAATCACCCCCCTGCTACTAGTGTATGACCAGCTTTATTCTTGAGAATACATTGTCCCGTTTCTTTAACACTTTTAATTGCTGTGATTTTATTGCAGTTCTGTATTTTGTCTCAGCTTTGGTCTAGTTGTCCTATTATGTAAACTACCAAAACTGCATATTCATTGAACATAAAAAATGGTAAAATAGAATAGCAGTATGATTTTTAAGCAAGTAAAACACCTAGCCTTTCATTGTTTTCCACAAGTTTTTTTTATTTATTTTTTTTTAAATCAATTTTCCAACTTAGTATCCTAGTTGTGGGTATTCATAGAATATCTGAAATGGCTTTGTTTTTCAAAAGGTTGTGATAACTATTTTTAGTGAAACGTATATAGACTTATAAGGGAAGCGTTTGATACCTTCTTCCTTGTGAAAACCTGTAAACTTAATATACAGCTCTAAATAACAAAAAAACACGGATTTAAGAGCATTGCATAGTTTTAATTAGTAAGAGTCATATTAGGCTTGTACCTAATGCCCAAATGAACACTCCAACCTTTTTTTCTTTCTATACTACTGCACCTTGCTTCCATCTTTGCTTGGAATTGACTTGGCATACTACAATACACGGGAATGGCCTTCCAGCCCTTCCAATCCATTGTTCAATGATTGATAAGTACTGGTCACATCCCTCAACACAAGTGTCCTCACAGACTAGTGGGGTTTAGGAAAAGAAGGGGCTAGGTCTGTTAGGTTTCCAAGTAGACAAAACCCCACTGCCTGTTGGGCTGCACAGTAATATTTAGCTACAATGTAAAACTGCTGTAACAGGCACATGGCGGTAAGACTATAAAAATGGGGGCTTATAGTACAATATCTCACTGAATATTTTTTTCTGTGACTTAATTTAGGATATAAGTTTACTATAACCCTGAGAGACCTTAATCCACCTTGTTTCCATCTTTAGATATTGACAATCCCTGTGAAAGCAGTGATTGCTGTGGGTTCACTGACCTGTTCCCCGAAGCACATTACTCTTCCTCCTTCCTTTCCGGTAAGATTCATTGTACAAATAGCAAATGTGCGGCTCATTGAACATTGAAAATATAGAATGAAAAAGTCTAAGTTTCTGGGTAAAACCTAGGAGAACCTAATAAATGTTATTTCTGTGTATGCTGCAGGTGGGCATTTGAGTGTGTGTTGTGTAACAGGTGGTAGTCTAGTCTAAAATGAGTGGTAATGTCAAGGCTTAATACATTAAAACTTTGCAGAATAGTTCCTTGTGATGTATCTCAAAACCTGTAGGCCATGTGCTGAGATCGCAAACATTTTCCCAGCTATCTTCTGTGAACTACAAAATAACTTCTGCTTATGTAATAAAATTGATGAGCGTGGAGAGTGTTTGTTTTTGGCGCAGTACTGATGCTCCATAGATAAAGTGCAGTGAGTGTTGCTACTCTGACAGAAGATGAGCCTGCATTTTAGGCTTCTACCATCTGTTTATAACGGGCCTAACCACAAATAATATTCTCACTGTTGAGGCCACAAATGTTGCGTAGGGAATAATGTACAATATGTAATTTCACCTCTAGCAGCAATGTTGACCTCCCAGCTGTCAAGGATTTTTAAGGCTTGTGTAAGGCTTGTGTATTTGAAAAGACTTGTTTGGTCACTTTGCATTCATTAGGTATGCCACGTTGGAGTAAGCAGCGTAGACGACGTACAGAAAACGGCCAGTTCAGCCTGTTGCATGTGTATGGTTTTACCTTTGAGACTTGCTGTCCTACATTATTTCTTGTCACCAGAGACAAGAACTGACCAAGCTAGTTGTATGAATTAATACATTGTTTTTTTCTTTCTGTTCTCTTGCTGCAGGGAAAATTAGTACATCACAGTTTAAATATTATGAGTTCCTTCTCACAGAAGGTTAAAATACAGCAAATACGCTCCTTATCGGAGGATATGAGATTTTTTTATAAGCGATTAAGGAGCAATAAAGAAGAATTAGAAACTGGGAAGAAATCAAAGGTATCCCTGCAATTCTGTGGTTTTCTATTGCTTAATTCAGGTTTGATAGTTTAAATATTTTAAGTTTGGCATTTATGACTCCTGTGCCACAAAACCTAATCACACGTTGATCCCTTCCCCAGCTTTGTGAAGAGTTGGTCATATGGCACTCGCTTCTCTACTGTTTCACATCATTGGAACTGCAGTGTATTGGGGGGGGGTCTGGGATAGCAATTACCCACATAAGTGTCATTATTACGGTGGCATGGTGATATATCTATATAGTATCTATCTAGTATCTATCTGTATAAAATATCTAAGAAAGAGATTTTATTTAGCAGCTTTCATACAACTTCAGACACAACAGAAAGCACAACACTGGTGATTCACAACCTTTATCATGATAAAACACTTGTCTTGAAAGTTGTCATTCGGCTTCCTTTATTAATATGCGTGACATATGCTTTCCAAGCTATCTTCCTTTTGCTTCACCTTATCAGATTAACAATTCTATATTTTTAAATTTGTCTTTAAAGTGTTTGCAGTAAACTAGGAAAACACATTTTATGTTGTTACATGTTTCCATTCACATCGCATTACTTTAAAAGAATATTTTTAACATTTCTGCTTACATTTTCAGTGTTTTTTACTTGCTCGGCATCCTACCTACCCTATGTGATAATAAAGGGGGGCTGTGGGAAGTTATGTTTACTGTAACAAACCCTGTCTGTACTGTGCTGGCAGATTTCATTATTAGTTGTAAACTAGATCTGACCACTGTCTGTCCTTACAAAGGGCTAAAGACTTAGAAGCATTGTATATTTGGAAGTTATGTTGAAATGAACATGGTAAAGCTTATACTGGATGAGATTTTAGTAAATGGGTTTACATATACTTTAGGGAATGGAAAAATAGCCCAGTAATTTTCAGCATCTCTCGAAATCAGGAGCATTGACTACTTTTATCAGTCTGTTTAACATTAATTGCTGTTCCATTTCTTTTCATTTGTAGATAGCAAATATCTATTTTGATGCTGCTTTAAACTGTGGAGACCACTGTTATGTTGGACTTCCCTTTTTATCTAGAAGTAAGTAATGTTCATATTTACAATTCTTGCATTACTTTTTTCTTCTCTATTACACATTATATGCCCAATGTTATTGCATACGGATGCGGTCCAATTTGTTGGTACCCTTCCATGAAAAAATAACCCACAATTTTCTCTTTAAAAAATGATTTTTGAATCAAAGGCATATTTAAAAAACAAATGAAAATGGCATGGGAAAAAAATGATAGAACACTTAACCCGAACATTTTGTTGCACAGCCTTTAGAGGCAATCACTGCAAACAATTTCTGTAGCTTATAATCAGACTTCTAGCCTGCCAACAGATCGATAGTTTAGCCCACTCTTTATGGGAAAACTGCTCCAGCTGTCTCCAGTTTGTTGTATTGCGGGACTGGTGGAAGTGATCCGAATCACTTCCACTTGAAAGCTGGGAGGCTGCTTAAAGTAGGACTCAGGGCGAAATTATTCTTAACACTTGTATTGGGGCTACCCCTGCACTGCAAGGGTCAACTGCTCCTTTTCATCTAGGGATGAAAATAGAAAAAAAAGTTATACTCGCTTGCCTGTCTCCACTTCCGCTCCAGCGATGGAATGTCTTTCGGCATCCTCGCGCCCTATACACTGTATAGGATGTGATGACTCGCAGGACCTTAGACTGCCAGAGTCAAGGGGGTGAGAGGCTCCAGGGGCCGGTCTAACAGCTGGCTGCGAGGATCGGGTGAGTAACTTTGTTTTCTCCCTAGAAGAAAAACAAGCACTTGACCCTTGCAGTGTGGGGGTATGCCCATTGCAAAGGTTTAGACTAATTCTGGCTAGGGTGGTTCTTTAATAACCGTAAACCTGGATGTTATAGAAGCTAGAAGTCAGTTTACAGGGCCCCTGCGCCCATAGATGTAGTGCTTGTCTATGGCAGCGAAGGGGTTAAAGGTATTTTTTTTTTACTGAAAATTTGGGCTTGGTAAACAGTTGTGATAATATCACGTGACATACAAAATTGCAACTTTCACAGTTTTGTGCTACAGGGTCTCTGCTCTTCTAAAAGCTATAATTCTGGGAGGTTTTTAGTAATCATCAAGCCTAATTTGTGCTTTATAGCAGTATTAAAGAAAAATGCAAAATTGGCCTTGACAAGGGTTAAACAATTAGACCTATACTCCTTTTTGTCAGTAATTATTTAGTCCTTTTTTCTATTTGAGGCAATTTAAGTTGAACATTCGCTCCAGCAAACTGCTTTGATTACAAGTCTTTGGTGGTATATCTTAGATATACATACAAACATTGTCTGCTTTGACAGTTTTGGTGCAGTAAAACAGTTTGTTGCATGTAAGGCAGATATATTAAAAATGTTTTGACATGTCTCCCTCCAGAGGGTTTAATTGTAACTTCCTTTACCCCATTCCTCACACTATTTGAAGGATAAGGTTGCCTTTAGGTTGCTTAGGTCTAGTTTAATAATGCAAAGTGCAGTAGGGATTTTTCTATAGCAAGCAATTAGAATTAACCTTCTTTTGGTCTGTGTAAGCTAAAGTGCTGGAAACTAATTGGTTGCTAGGTCCTACTGTATATCACTGTTCCTTTTACTTTAAAGGGAATCAAAATGTCCAAATGGAGCTTTTGACTTCAAATATAAAAAATTTTAAACCTATACCGAGAAAATATGCTGCCTTTGCCAGATTCTCCTATTGAAAATGCTATTTTGCAGAGTTGATCCAAATTCTTCGCTACTTTGAGTAACTCACCCCATTTAAGTTTGCCGATTTTAGGTGTTTTGACCTTCCTCTTGATGTAACAAACTGCACACTTGTTCCAGGGAAGTGACAGTATTGAGACCAGAGACAGCCAGGTGACTAGAATTGTCCAAGAAGGTCAGCAGTGGCAGCTTTTATACTTCCCTCTGTACAGGTTTCCTTTATAGTCTACTTCTGGTGGAACCAAAAACCTCCCCTTACAGTGGGGCAACCTTTGCACTGCAAGGGTTAACTGCTCATTTATGTCTAGGGACCTGTGTAAGGCCCCTTTCACACAGGCTTATCAGGAGAAGATCTTTGCACGGATCCTCTCCTGATCAGAGCAGTACAGAGCGGATGTCACCTCTGTGATGTCCGTACAGTTTTTAACTGCAATCACTGGACCCCATCTCGGTCTATGGGGAATCAGATGTAAACAAACATGTGTCCATTTACTTCAGATTACCCCCGATCCGGCGCAGCGAAACAGAACACTGTTCCATTTGTTTTTCCGGACCCAGCCGGAGGTGGGTGTATCTAGGTGTAACGGACACCCTTCTGTTTACATACTGCTGCCCATCTGTTTAAACACGGCTGGCCATAGACTTGCATTGTGCATCCGACAGGGTCCGCCTGAAAAACTGACAGCTGGACCCAATCAGAGTGGCAATGTGAAAGGGGCCTAAAGCAGTTTTTTTACCTGGCCCCTGCTCCAAGACTGGTAACCACAGCCCCCTGCACTCTGGGAATTGGAGGCCTGCTGGCATTATCACATCTCATACAAGATGCATAGCCCTGCATTATACATGAGTATGCCGGGGGACTGACCACAAGTCAGAGCGTAGGGTAGAGAGTTGAGCACCAACCAAAAGGGGAGCGGGGATCAGATAAGTAAAACTGCATTACACAATCCCCTAGACGTAAACAAGCAGATAACTCTTGCAGTGCAGGGGTAGCCCCACTGTGAGGAGAGTTTTTTTTGTTTCCCTCGAGATAGGCTTTAAGGTAATCCAGTACAGAGGGAAATATAAAAGCTGCCTCATGCTCTACAGACTTATGATTTAGCATTAGCTGTGACAAATTCCATTTTAAATAGCCGAAAAATTATTTTCTAGTCTGATATGGTTCAGGAACAAATTAGTGCTAGGGTTTACTAAATACATTTAAAAATGGTTTAAATGTTACATTTGTCTTATATTTAGTTGTACTTTCTGATTCACTCTGAAATAAGATTGAGAAAGTTTAAGGCTGTAGCTTGTTGAGTTAAAGCAAAATTGCAAATGAAGCAGCACTTTCTAAACAGCATTTCTGTGACTCCCCTCTGATCCCAATCATGTGAATTATCTGATGAATCCGTGACATTCACCAGATAGTAGCCTCAGTAACGCTTCTGTAAAATAAGTTAATCACTGGGGTAGTTTGTCTTTTGTATCTAGTTATGAGCGAGTGTTATGACGAGAATGGATTTGGTTTTAAGTGCAGGTTGTTATTACAGCTATCTTGCTACAGGTATTGTAGAGGCCAAGGTAGTAAGGTAACAAGTGCAGGTAATGTTACTACGAGGGATGTTATAAAGCATAATGCATATGTAATCAAATAAATTATTTAATCTTCAGATGACCTGAAGACTCAGCACCATTTCGCAATGCAGGAGGATGTTTGGGACTGTGATTGGGACTATTTTGAGACGCTATATAGGAAATGGTCTGAAATTTGTGATAATTTTAACATGTAAGTAAAATGTACATTTCTCATGTTTTTGGAATGTTGATCTGATAGAAGAAAATATTTTCGTGTGTTTCCGCACAACTGCATATGAAACTGGTATTCAATTTTTGTGTGATTTTGTTATATCTTTTGGAAAAACTCAGTGCTGATTTGCCCCAATAGTTTGTGTACCCTCTCCCACAATACATAACCGTGTAACCCATATGGTATAATCATTAGGCTTTGCAGATGTGCCCATTTGAATCAAAACAGGTATTCTAGTTCTTAAAAGTTACCAGTATGTAATTTCAGCTTGGCAGTGAATACTAGTTAGGTGTGGAGTTGACTTTTACACTAAGTGGATTCATATTGGAAATCATTTACTTTAGCTGCTCTATAGTTATCCAAAAGATATAAAATAAACCATTAAATCAAAACACACAGTGCTAAAAAACAAAAACTAATAATTAAACCTATGTATAACATTACAAAGCCTCCAAAACCATCAATAAGTTATTTAGCTACACACACAGTGCAAATAAATATATGTGCTTAAGACCAAAATGTTGTTTTTATTTAATGTCTACAATGTGCCAATAGTTTTAAAAGCCAAAGTGCAAACATTTCAAAAGGTGCACCCTCCCCTGTGCCTCACCAGGTCCTCTAGGTAAAACACTCACCCGATGTTGTGTGATCCCTTATTTAAAATATAGGTCAAAATGCACAAACATTCTTTAGGCCTGATCATTCAGAATTCCTCCACCTTTTTTGCAGTGTATCCACCCCCAGAGCGCTCAATGAAGAAGAAAAAAAACATAAAAGCATCCAATATACTCACAGTGAAGTGCATAAAACAGCCAAATGTTTGAAGCAAATGTTCACTAGCGCATAGATGTGCGCCATCAGTCCACAGCAATGTTCTGCGCTCGCTCAATGCACTTAGTCACCACAGACTTCATCAGGAGCGGTCAGAGCTTTGGTTGTAATAAAGGGGTAAAGTTTACGATGTGAGCATCTCCAGTTTGGTCTCATATGCATGGGATGACGGATCAGGCACACATGTATTGAGAAGGGAGCACAGGGGAGCTCAGGGGAGGGGACGGGCATAGCTGGCAATGGATCTAGAGAGGCACTGCTAGCTGTCAATCAGGCAGCGGGGTGGATCCTTACAATCCTGGCTGCAGCGCGGCTCTCTACTGTCATCATATAGCCTGCTAGATTTGGACTTTGGGTTAAAGGAGTTCATTAGTAAGGTTTGGCTTTAGTTCTCAACTTTTATTAGGAAATACCTCTCCATTTTTCTGTAATTTCCTCTAATTTTAATTGCATTGCAATTCTATGTCTACTGCCATGTCTCTGCTCTGTACTGTGCATACAGGATTTTTAATCTGACTGCCATTATTGCTGTCAATGGAAGAGATACTATGGTTCCTTTGGGGATTTTTTTGGTTTAGCGTTACATGAATATGAGTGTGTGCTCAGGCTAATCTTTTCTCGTAATGATAAGTGAATGATTTGTGCCACTAACTTCATTGTATTTCCATCTGTTAGTTTCCAGATAACATAGATTATCAAAAATGAACTGAATAGGATTTTTACTGTACTCCTCAAACCTCTATTTTCTTCTTCACATTTATTTTCTTCACATTTATTTTCTTCTCCACTATTTAGGGCCCATTCACACTATGGTGTTGTAAAGCATGCTGCAATGATAGCCTCCCTTTTTTCTTTTATAGACGTTTTTCTCTTCTTGTGCAATGAAAGAGGAACAGGAACGTGTTCCTCTTTTGAGTGCCATTCAGTTGTGTACGAAATCTTGTTTACTTGTTGTTGAGCCTTAAAGCAAATCGGAATCTGTTTTCCAAAAGTCTTATAATCAGCTACTCTTTAACCACTTGAAGTCTGGGGTGTTTACACCTCCTTCCTGTCCAGGCCATTTTTCAGTATTCATTGCTGCAGTACTTTGACATTTATTCCGTCATGCAACGCACTACTGAAATACATTTTATACCATTTTGTGGGGGACACATATATAGGGGAATTTATCAAAACTGGAGCAGGCATGCCAACCAATCAGTATCTCTTTATTTTCAAAGCTTACCAGAACAAATAACAACAAATTTTGATCAATACCTCTCATTTGAGCTTTTGGTGGTATTTAATTGCCACTGGGGTTTTTAATTTTTTTTACTATATAACAAAACATTTTTGAGAAATAACTGTTTTCCCGATGTTATGTTATAAAACATTTGTTATCCAATTTTTGGGTAAAATATAAAAGATGGGTTATGTCAGGTAAATAGACACCAAACGCGTAAAGCCTTAAATTGTGCCGCCTGCGAAATTGCAAGAAACTGCCACACCCAAAATTGGCTTGTATGCAAACTGCCATCGCTGGCAGTTTAAAATTTTGACAGTTTCCCCGCTGGTGCGTGGACACACGGACGTTTAAAAACGCCCATCCGCATCTAGAAGGCGCCTGTCCGGCCATTTGTACGTCCGGCGGGTGGCAAGTGGTTAAAGTTGCTACTTCTGGCTGCAAGTGGTGAACCTATATTATTTGTATGCAATATTTTGCATTAAAAAGTTAAAAAATTTAACTTGGTCTGAAACAAAAAAAAATGCATTGCACATTCCTTTTAGCAACATTCTGTACACTCTGTATTACGGTGTGCTGTTTGCTGCTGTTCATGTTTTATAGTATTAGTGTTTTTAATTAAGGGTTTGAAAATGAGAGCATGATGTTCTGCAATTGCCAAGGCAGTGATAAAGGAGGAATCTATAATTATGATGATTACAGTATGAAGACCAGAAAACATGAGCAATTCAATTTTTGTTTTGCTAGAATTTAAAAAGTTACTCCATTGAACTTACAAAGATGTAGGCTCTGACATAGTTAAAGCCCAACTCTAGCCAAATATTTTCTTTTTAGAACTGGATAGACTTAAGAAAAGTAAATGCTTCTCATTTCACTGCTGTCCATTTCACCTCATTTCCTGTAACAGAAGAACATAAATTGACAGGAAGACACAGACTGTAAAATTAACAGAGGTTTTAACCCATTTTACTGAAAGTGTTTTATAGCCGACTGGATCCCCACTGGTGAACTTTCATTTTTTTTTTTTTTTTTTCCTTAGTGTTTGAAGACATGGCAACATAGTATAATATGACATTCTTCTTTAACACCATTTTTATCTTAGAATTATATATTTTATGTTAAATTATGCTTGTTTAGTAAAAAATTTCATGGTTGCTTTGAGGTGTATTATATCATATGGTTGTAAATCTTACAATATGGCTTTGTCTGTGCATCTTGTGTTATTTTCAATTGTGTCATGCAAGTGTTAATTGCTCGTGGACCTAAACTGGTCGTCTTGTTGATGAGTGTGCTCGGAACATAAGATTGTGTCCTTCATCGGACAAGTACTGATGTGTATGGATTTGTGTTCTCCCTAAAGGTGCCCATACACTGCTCGATTCTCGTACGAGAATCATGGGAAATCCTGCGATCGTACGAGAATCGAGCAGTGTGAACGAAGACGTGCGACCGTTTCTACTGTACTAATCGTACGATTTTCGGCTGGTTTGAACAGTGCTCGGGAGACAAATGCCGAACGGGCCGGTGTGCGCATGCGCACACTGCCCGTTCAGCATTGCGGTCATCGGAAGCCCGCCCCTCAAGGGGGCGGGCTTGCAATGATCGAGAGTACGATCTGCCTGTCCAAGATGGGCAGATCGTTAGTTTTTTTAATTACTTTACAACCATCGCAAGACTAAGGTCCTGTGATGGTTGTAAAGTGTATGGCCACCTTTATACACAGCATAATATTTAGGATATCTTTAATTAAAGGCAATTTAAGTTATGCTAATCAAATAAGCTATAAAAAAAAAAGAACTCTGTTCTTTCATAAAGAGACTTTTTACCTAAAGAATTGTAGTATACCCAAATTTTCTGACTGTCAATTACTCTGACCATTTTATCACACATTTAATTTTAAGTTTCATAGGACAGGGATTTTTGAAAGTACAGACTTGGTAAAGCATGCAAATAAAGCCATTTGTTGATGCAAGGTTCTATTTCTTACTGCATTTGTCCATCTAGTTCTATTCCTTCATGCGAGCCCTGCTAAACCTCTACAAATCTCTTGCATACCGCTTTATTACAGTTGTATTGCTTGTTTGGGAGTAGTAGGAGACCTACTCTGTATGGGCACTCGCTCACCTGAAGCCATTTTAAAGTGGTTCAAAAGGTCATTTGATCTATGGGTAAACCAGAAAGCCCCTGAAATGTAAGCCTATATTGGTAAAAGAAAAATATTAATAAAGATGTGCAGCTGACACTATAGGGTTCTTTCCCCAGTATGCCCAGCACCACCACCTTTCTAATCTACCACTGCAGTCCCTTATTATTTTCTTCCATAGTCATCAGTCACTGGGTAGGTTGTTACTTTCTGACATTTCTTGACTATGGACTAAACAACAATGGCAGCAGACTTATGGGGAGAAAGGGAGATTACATCTGTGCCAGAAGGAGTACCGTGATCTCATTTGTGTAAGTGTTCCACTTTGGTATTACTTCCCATCTTTATCTGCGTATGTACCTTGTGTTCCTTTTCTATAGGCCCGAAGCAGTGTTTGAGGTAGACACTGATTTACAGAAAAATGTCCTTTCGGAAGTAAAAGCTGAGCTTGTGTGGCCTTCCATTGTCAGCTCCTCCCGTCATATACACTTTCCCTTGACCAACACCAACAGCTCATCGGTGAGTGCAACAGGGCATTTTATGTTTCCTTGTATAATGTTAAGACTGTCCTTGGTGTGTGTGTGTCTTTTAAAGTGTATTTCCACTTTTGCAGTCAAATTTGAGAGAACCCCTCTATATGTTTGTGTTCTATTCACACAGCATACTGAAAAACAACTTCTAAAAAAAAAAATCTTACCTTTTTTTAGATGTTTTCTTAAATCAGGCAAGATGGATGATTCCAGGTTTTTCTTAGCCCTTTCACACTGATCTGTTCCAATGGTAAGTCTTGGGACTGAAATCTGAGGATTGTGTTTATCCGATAAGCCTCATTAACATACAATGGACAAGCCACTTCTCAATGGACAAGACCGCTCACAGCCCCTCCCAACATTTCAAAAAAATAGAAGCATGAAGAAATGTTAACCCTTAAGACCCTAAACGCAATTTAACCACTTGAAGTCCGCGGTGTTAAACCCCCTTCCCATCCAGGCCATTTTTCAGTATTCAGCACTGCGGTACTTTGACATTTATTCCGTCATGCAACGCTGTACTGAAATACATTTTATATATTTTTTTTTTTAGCTTGTGCTATGTGAATGGGAACATGTAACAAATATAAAATAGGTGTTATACCAATTTGGCTGTGAAAGTGGAAATACACTTTAAAGTAAATGACATCCCTAAATGAATTGCATTTAGTTTGCTAAAATACTGTGGGGGGAATTTATCAAAACTGGAGCAGACACAATAAGATTTTGTCTGCTCCAGTTTTGATAAATTCCCCCCTGTGTATAGTAAACAATTGCCTTTAGTGCTTATCTTCTGCAGCCACTTTCTGCATGCATGCCCTCTAGTGATGGCTCTGTGGCATTTTTTCTGGATGAGTTTCCTGATCGTGACAACAGTGGAGCATGGCTTTGTAAAGCGTGTTGAAACGGCCACTTGTAGTATCCATCAGGAACCTATGTGACAGGGTTATAATGCAGTGGCACAGTGTGTTAAAGTTTGTTTTAGATTTTAGTGATTTGGGTTTACATTTACTCTTTTTTTTTTTTTATAACTTTATTAAAAATGTTTACTTTTATAACCTAAACTGGTTATAATGTACAATATACAAGACTATAAGTATAACAGCTTTGTTTACAAGGCCAGACATTCCTAAGAGTATTCCTATAAATTATGCATGTGAAATATAATCTTATGATGTAGACAGTGTCTTGTATAAGCAGTCAAATGTCAGCAATAGGTTACATTTACTTTTAAAGTGCACCTGTGCCCAAACTATGGATATTATTGTATTTACCTATTCTTAAAGGAGAACTATGAGATGAGTGATTTCCACTCGCCTCATAGTTCTAGCCGACCTGTGACAATGAGACTGTCACAGGTCGGCTCAGTAGATCGGGAGGTGAGCGAACACATACTGTGTTCGCTCACCTCTCGATCTTGTCACGGCTCTCTGCCGTGACAGGGGAGGGCTGGATTCCCCTCTCCCCGCTCAATTGCCAGCGCTGACTGGCGGAACGGACGGGGGGTGGGGGAGGGTACAGCTGGCTCTGCCTCTAGATAGGCAGAGCCAGCTGTCACTCACGCAGCTGTGCGGATCCCGTCATCTACGTCGGGATCCGCTCCGGCGTCTTAAGTATACCGCGAGCTGTAGCTTGCGGTATACTGAGCTTAGGGTAACGGGAGGATGCTAGTTTGTGTCCTCCCGTTACCCTAAGGAGAACTATGGGGAAAAACACTGACCCCATAGTTCTCCTTTAACAAGCAGAAAGTTTTAAAACAAGTCCTCGCTGTCATCTCTACCTCTGTTACTGTGAAATAATTCGCCCTCAAATAATTCGCCCTCAAACATCAGACTCTAAAGTCATTTTCTAACAGTTAAACACCTGGGATCTATTTATAATTTTTTTCACTTGCAAGTCACACAACTTTCACCCAGGATTCAGACACTTTCTAATGTATTCCTTAGGGGAATGTGTGAATCCTGAGTAAATCATGTATGAAAACAATTATAAAAAGGCCTGTTACTGTGTGTTTACATTAGTGGTGTGGCAGAGTGTCTGCTGCAATAGAAAGTAATAGTAAAATATTTCAGTTCTTGCACTGCTGTGAACTTTGAAGCCAGGTTCACACCTGGGCGATCGTGACCACAAGGCAATTGTGCACGAAACAGCGCAGTTGGGCACGTTGTCATGGAATCGCATACCACCGCTGATCGCGCTGGTGGTGCCATTTTTCTCTAATGGCACCCCAGTAGCGCCAGCCGATTCCGCCCATGCGATTGCGCACAATCGCGCCTGAAAAGACCGAGCGGTGCGTGTTGTGAGAAAAGGTGTACCTTTTTTTTCTCAGCGGTTGCCGCGCGGAAATATCCCCATTGAAATCATTAGGGCCGCATGGCAAACGCTGTGTGCAATCGCACACGATCGTGCGGTCCCGGGAACGCCCAAGTCTGCACCAGCCATGAAGAATTTCTCCACAGTGCCCTGTAACTACAAAGGTGAATGAGGGCATTTACTGCTTGTTGAGAATGTTAATACTTTAGTGTGTATCGTCTGGGCATAGGTTCCTTTTAAAAAGGAGGTAGATGAGTGGTCCAGTCCCTGGCATTGTTGCACAGCAATTAGAGAATTATTTCTGATATACAGTGCAGTAAGTCACTGGATAGTTAACCAATAAATATGGTTTTGTAACAGGAAGAAGAAGTTGCGCTAGAAAACCCTGCAGATGTCCCTGTGTATGTCCAAATTCTTCCTCTGGCTCTCTATTCCAACAGTTCTTTGATGCTAGACAGATTAATAGAAAGGTGAGTCTATTCTTCGTTTGGCTAAAATAGAAAGTGAGGTGAATTGAAATAGGTACTCGCATGTCTTTATTTCCCTGAAGTAGGCACAATTTTTTTTTTACATTCTCTGCATGATTCAATGTTTGTGTGAACAAATGCTTATTTCACATCTATTCACATTAAAGTACATATGCCCTATGAAACCAAACACATAGCTTTTTATATAATACGCACATAGACTGTGTGCGATCCACATCTAACTTTCACTGGCTTTACACATTTTTCGTTTCGTGTTTTTTTTCTACAGTACGTAGACCTGTTTATGTAAGAATGATATTCTCATGTGTAGGTAATCCTGCAAGTGGGTGAAAGTGTGAAGGGGACTGTTGCTGAGTGATGGAAAAACTTTATGTAAATTGAATCTGTAGCTACTTCCTCAATCATATTTTTCAGGTTTAATATTAGCAAGTCCGTAAATATAGACCTGAAGACGCTTGAATTCAAAGTGTTCCGAAATAATGTAAGTATTCAGTATTCAATGCTCTGAGGAGTATGAATTTATTCCGGGTAATGTAGAAAATATTCTGTATATGTATATCCACACCTTTGAATTATGTAACCAGAATTGCTGCACTAGGGTTAAAGGAATGCATGTACATTGTTGGTTTTCTTATGCAATTCTTAAGAAGAGCCTAGCGTGGTAATAAGCAGGGCAGCCATCAGAAATTTTGGGGCCCCTTACACGGCTTTAGACTGGTGCCCCCCCCCCCGCACCGCCCCCACACTGAGCCAGTCACACTATTATTATTATACATTTGTATAGCTCTGACATATACCACAGTCTTTACTGCAGCTCTTGGCCTCATGTTTCTTACTGTAAGAGCACATACCACAAAATGCCTGCTGACGCCTTTTTATTTATCTAAAAGCTTAATTTATGCCCCTCTCTGATTCATTTTCTTTATGTTGCTGGGACCTGACTTCCTCTAATTTCATGGTTACACAGTGCCTACTGTCAGTTTACTGCCCACAGATGCATCCTCTTCTTGGACAAGTGGGATTACATTTGGTAGAGCTTAGCCATGAATTCAGAAGAACCCCGGCCCTGGTAACAAAGTTAAACTAAATCAGAGGACCACAGAAGTGTCATTTCTGATTAAAACAATAAAAAAATAGAGCTACTACTCAGTTTTACTTTTATTTAAAGGACAATGTTCTCTTTTTGTGTGTAAAAACCTAAAAGTTAGACTGTCACTTAAGATGGCATCATTTTTTACGGTCATTTAACAATCCACTCAATTCAGTTGTGCATGGATTACAAAAATCTAATATATTGTACGATTCTGTGAATGTTTTGTATTATATGCAGGTGGATTGTAATGTCAGAATTTTTGGGGCCATTTCATAATATTAAAAATGTTTTTTTGTGCTTTATATTGGTCTCGTCTTAACCATACTTGGTTTGGACAGTTGGCTTTATTTAAGATGGATATCCTACAGAAACTACTTTTATTTCTTTCAAATGTTTCCGATAGACTTGCCCTCTTCCTCCTTTGGCTCTTTACATTCATACCTATTGAGACTTATCTGGTTTAATTCTACGGCGAGAACTCGCTATACTGTCCTTATCAGACATGAGCAATAAGGGGAAGTTGGTCTACTGCAGATTGAGTTACATTACAAGGTGTTTTTGCTGACTAGACTACTTGACTCCATGTTTCATTCCTCTGAGAAACTGTGGGTGCATTTAGATTCTCTCATTTCACCCTTACCTTCGACTTATCTGCCATGGTTGGATTCTTCTCTTCGCCCTCCTCGTAGATCCCTGCCTTTTTGTCTCTGATCACTTCTACTGGGACCTACTCATTAAAAAAAATGTCCTCTCTCTTCCCATTCCGGTCCCCTCACTCCTATTATGGGAAACCCAGAGTTTCCTCCAGCTCTTAATCGCCAGCTTCTTGAAATGGGGCAGGTCCTCTTTCTCCACTTAGTTCGGCACTGACAGGTCAACTCTATTGGATGACTCCAACCGGACCCCGGGACGATGGTTGGAATAGTTCGGCACTGACGGGTCAACTCTATTGGATGACTCCGACCAGACCCCGGGACAATGGTTGGAATATTTCCAGCTGTGAGATATTTCCAGCTGTGAGATATCTGTTCTTTAATGTGGCGGCACTATTCTCTTGACAGGGAGGCCTGGCAGGTTTTAAACGCCTATGCGTGGGATCTAGCGCCCCATTACGTCCGGTGCCTACTCTCTATGGTCTTCTGATGTAATTCTTTGAATGAGACGGTCCCCAGTACATTAGAGACTGGGCTACTGAACTCTCCTGCTCTTTCTCTGAGTCCGAAATTGCTAAGTCTTTTGTAATTATGCACAAACTTTTTATTAGCATCATTCAGGAACGTAATTTTAAAATTCTTTCCAAACGATATTACTGTCCCACCCGTTTACATGCTATCTACGCTTCAACGTCTGATCTTGGCGCTCTCTACAAACGAGGCTTAGTGCTCCACATTTGGTGGATATGTCCTGGCATTAAACATTTCTGGACTTCCATCTTTGATACTTACCATGCAGTAACTGGTATTATTGTGGATTGTTTCCCCTGTGCTTTCTCTTCTCTTAATGTTGCCGGGTTCTTTTAAATAGGCAAAAAAAAGGGTTACTACGGTTTTTCATCCTGGCTGCCAGGGCAGTTATACAGAGATTTTGGAGATCGCAAACCAATCCCACTTTTACAGACTGGATTGATGAAATGCAGTCTATATGTAAGCTGGAGGAATTGTCTGCCACCTTACATGATCATCATACACAGTTTTTTGAGGTGTATAGTACTTGACTCCACTTTTGTACTACGAAAGGTCTATGTGGTTTGCTTGTTGATTGAGTGAATCTATTCTATGTGATTTATTGACTGTAGCTTTGGGACCAGTTTGCACATCCCCATTTCTCTTTCCTTTTTCTGTTCCTATCTCAATTTATTTTATTTTCTCTCCCTTTCCCCCTTTTTTTTTTCTTTCTCTTTCCTTCCTTTTTCTTTTCTGCCCCATCATCTCTTGTTTTCCACGCTTTCATAAAGGCTCGTTGTATTGTTTGCTCATGTGCAATGCCAGGTTGATTCATTCTCTTGTTAATCAATACTACTTACAGTAGTCTTTTGTTTGCCGTGACTACGACAGGCAGTCATTTTGTATTATATGCCTTGTACTCTATTGTCTGTATTTGTATCCTGTTTCTATTTCTTCGGTTGTTTCAATAAAAGCATAATACGGAAAAAAAAAGTTGTTTTGTGCTTTACATTTTTGTTTACAGTAGTTTCAATGCTACTCATGTTTATCTCATTGTGAATAAAACTCAGCAAAATCTATTCACAGATACCAATTTTAAAGGATTATTTTTTAAATACTTAAAGTATATTTAAACCCAAAAAATGTCATATATTATCTTACCGGTCCTTAGATGTGGTGGCTGCCAATGTGCACCCCCTTGTTTACCTGTGATTCTGCCAGTCCTAGGATGTATACACCTACTAACCCTTCTGAAACCAGAAAGGACAACATAATCCACCTTTCTCATTGTCCATAGCAAGGCATGGTTCTGTAGTACTTAGAGCTAACTAAGAACAATGTAACTGATAATAGTTGTCAGTCGCCCTAAACCAGGCATGATCCTATGGTTGTCAGTTGCTTTTTAGGGCAGTCATATTGTTTGCAAATGTCATACTGCCTACATGTAGTGTAAGCAGATATATAGGTAAAAGTGCACCTTCATGGAAGTGTGCAGTTTAACAGCAGAATGAAAGAAAAAGCTTTAGGTGGTACTTGTAACATGACAGGCTTTTGTTATTTTGCAGGTGCAGCCTGTGCAGAACAGCCAAGCTTTTGTGGAGGGACTGTCCCGCCAGTCAGTTCTTAACCTTATTTTAAAGCCTGGGGAGAAAAAAAGTGTTCAAGTTCGATTCACTCCAGTGACCAACAAAACGGTATCCTCTTTGCTTCTAATGCGGTAAGTTTATGCAATGCTTTCAGCAGAAATGAGCACAGTTTTTCATTACATAACTCAAAAACAGCAATGATTTAACATGTCTACCTGTCACTGATGTTCAGTCTCATTGAGTAAGGCAGAGCAAACTGCATAGTGCAGCTAGCCATTGCCACCAATTACAATTCATTTAACAGTCCTCTAACTACACTAATAAGAAATCCCGTTGTTTTTTGCACTCTGTGCTTTGGCTTTAATTATCTTTTTAAATAATCCCAATAGTATTGCTTATACTGCATTGCCTTCTCTATCTGTGTGTTAATTAACTTCTTCCTTGTCCTCTAAATCCTGCCCATACTGCTGCAAATCGAATGCATTAAGTACTACATATTTATAGATGTGCCTTATATGTTCTGCTGTAATAAATTGCAAAGTCTGTTTGGAAGAGGTTATGTATAGTGAGATTATAGTTAGGAATAATGTTCTTTGTGTGAATTAACACTGAACTCTCGGCACAAAAAAATGTTCTTTTAGATATACACTATATTGCCCAAAGTATTGGGACACCCCTCCAAATCATTGGATTCAGGTGTTCCAACCGTTGCTACTAAATATTCCACTGTCAACTGTTATTGGTATTACAAAGTGGAAGCAACTGGGAACAACAGCAACTCAGCCACAAAGTGGTAGGTCATGTAAAATGACAGAGCAGGGTCAGCGCAGGCACAGTGCGCAGAAGTCGCCAACTGTCTGCAGAGTCAAAAGCTACAGACCTCCAAACTTCGTGTGGCCTTCAGGTTCGCACAACAACAGTGCATAGAGAGCTTCATGGAATGGGTTTCCATTTCCCGAGCAGCTGCATCCAAGCCTTCCATCACCCAGTGCAATGCAAAGCGTCGGATGCAGTGGTGTAAAGCACGCCGCCACTGGACTCTAGAGAAGTGAAGATGTGTTCTCTGGAGTGACGAATCACGCTTCTCTGTCTGGCAATCTGATAAGATGTGTCTGGGTTTGGAGGTTGCCAGGAGAACGGTATTTGCCTGACTGCATTGTGCTAAGTGTAAAGTTTGGTGGAGGGGGGATTATGGTGTGGGGTTGCTTTTCAGGGGTTGGGCTTGACCTCTTAGTTCCAGTGAAGGAAACTCTTAAGGCATCAGCATACCAAGACATTTTGGACAATTTCATGCTACCAAATTTGTGGGAACAGTTTGGGGATGGCCCCTTCCTGTTCCAACATGACTGTGCACCAGTGCACAAAGCAAGGTCCATAAAGACATGGATGAGCGAGTTTGGGGTGGAGGAACTTGACCCTCCTGCACAGAGTCCTGACCTCAACCCGATAGAACACCTTTGGGATGAATTAGAGCGGAGACTGCGAGCCAGGCCTTCTCGTCCAACATCAGTACCTGACCTCACAAACGCGCTTCTGGAAGAATAGCCAAATATTCCCGTGGACAGCCTTCCCAGAAGAGTTGAAGCTGTTCTAGCTGGAATGGGTGGGTCAACTCAATATTGAACCCTAACCCTACGGACTAAGACTGGGAGGCCATTAAAGTTCATGTGCGTGTAAAGGCCAGCGTCCCAATACTTTTGGCAATATAGTGTATATGTAAATAGACTCAAAGTGTGTTAACTTTGTGTGCGCCAAATGCCTTTGCAAACCCAGATGCTAACTTAAAATAGCAGGAACATCATCACTGTGCTGTACTTAGCCTGTGCAGAAAGCAGAGCTATGGGAGGGGCCCAGTTGGTGAGGCCGCACAGAAGCAAAGTGAAGGAAATGTTTCATGCTGTCCCCCCCCCCGCACCGCCCCCACACTGAGCCAGTCACACTATTATTATTATACATTTGTATAGCTCTGACATATACCACAGTCTTTACTGCAGCTCTTGGCCTCATGTTTCTTACTGTAAGAGCACATACCACAAAATGCCTGCTGACGCCTTTTTATTTATCTAAAAGCTTAATTTATGCCCCTCTCTGATTCATTTTCTTTATGTTGCTGGGACCTGACTTCCTCTAATTTCATGGTTACACAGTGCCTACTGTCAGTTTACTGCCCACAGATGCATCCTCTTCTTGGACAAGTGGGATTACATTTGGTAGAGCTTAGCCATGAATTCAGAAGAACCCCGGCCCTGGTAACAAAGTTAAACTAAATCAGAGGACCACAGAAGTGTCATTTCTGATTAAAACAATAAAAAAATAGAGCTACTACTCAGTTTTACTTTTATTTAAAGGACAATGTTCTCTTTTTGTGTGTAAAAACCTAAAAGTTAGACTGTCACTTAAGATGGCATCATTTTTTACGGTCATTTAACAATCCACTCAATTCAGTTGTGCATGGATTACAAAAATCTAATATATTGTACGATTCTGTGAATGTTTTGTATTATATGCAGGTGGATTGTAATGTCAGAATTTTTGGGGCCATTTCATAATATTAAAAATGTTTTTTTGTGCTTTATATTGGTCTCGTCTTAACCATACTTGGTTTGGACAGTTGGCTTTATTTAAGATGGATATCCTACAGAAACTACTTTTATTTCTTTCAAATGTTTCCGATAGACTTGCCCTCTTCCTCCTTTGGCTCTTTACATTCATACCTATTGAGACTTATCTGGTTTAATTCTACGGCGAGAACTCGCTATACTGTCCTTATCAGACATGAGCAATAAGGGGAAGTTGGTCTACTGCAGATTGAGTTACATTACAAGGTGTTTTTGCTGACTAGACTACTTGACTCCATGTTTCATTCCTCTGAGAAACTGTGGGTGCATTTAGATTCTCTCATTTCACCCTTACCTTCGACTTATCTGCCATGGTTGGATTCTTCTCTTCGCCCTCCTCGTAGATCCCTGCCTTTTTGTCTCTGATCAATTCTACTGGGACCTACTCATTAAAAAAAATGTCCTCTCTCTTCCCATTCCGGTCCCCTCACTCCTATTATGGGAAACCCAGAGTTTCCTCCAGCTCTTAATCGCCAGCTTCTTGAAATGGGGCAGGTCCTCTTTCTCCACTTAGTTCGGCACTGACAGGTCAACTCTATTGGATGACTCCAACCGGACCCCGGGACGATGGTTGGAATAGTTCGGCACTGACGGGTCAACTCTATTGGATGACTCCGACCAGACCCCGGGACAATGGTTGGAATATTTCCAGCTGTGAGATATTTCCAGCTGTGAGATATCTGTTCTTTAATGTGGCGGCACTATTCTCTTGACAGGGAGGCCTGGCAGGTTTTAAACGCCTATGCGTGGGATCTAGCGCCCCATTACGTCCGGTGCCTACTCTCTATGGTCTTCTGATGTAATTCTTTGAATGAGACGGTCCCCAGTACATTAGAGACTGGGCTACTGAACTCTCCTGCTCTTTCTCTGAGTCCGAAATTGCTAAGTCTTTTGTAATTATGCACAAACTTTTTATTAGCATCATTCAGGAACGTAATTTTAAAATTCTTTCCAAACGATATTACTGTCCCACCCGTTTACATGCTATCTACGCTTCAACGTCTGATCTTGGCGCTCTCTACAAACGAGGCTTAGTGCTCCACATTTGGTGGATATGTCCTGGCATTAAACATTTCTGGACTTCCATCTTTGATACTTACCATGCAGTAACTGGTATTATTGTGGATTGTTTCCCCTGTGCTTTCTCTTCTCTTAATGTTGCCGGGTTCTTTTAAATAGGCAAAAAAAAGGGTTACTACGGTTTTTCATCCTGGCTGCCAGGGCAGTTATACAGAGATTTTGGAGATCGCAAACCAATCCCACTTTTACAGACTGGATTGATGAAATGCAGTCTATATGTAAGCTGGAGGAATTGTCTGCCACCTTACATGATCATCATACACAGTTTTTTGAGGTGTATAGTACTTGACTCCACTTTTGTACTACGAAAGGTCTATGTGGTTTGCTTGTTGATTGAGTGAATCTATTCTATGTGATTTATTGACTGTAGCTTTGGGACCAGTTTGCACATCCCCATTTCTCTTTCCTTTTTCTGTTCCTATCTCAATTTATTTTATTTTCTCTCCCTTTCCCCCTTTTTTTTTTCTTTCTCTTTCCTTCCTTTTTCTTTTCTGCCCCATCATCTCTTGTTTTCCACGCTTTCATAAAGGCTCGTTGTATTGTTTGCTCATGTGCAATGCCAGGTTGATTCATTCTCTTGTTAATCAATACTACTTACAGTAGTCTTTTGTTTGCCGTGACTACGACAGGCAGTCATTTTGTATTATATGCCTTGTACTCTATTGTCTGTATTTGTATCCTGTTTCTATTTCTTCGGTTGTTTCAATAAAAGCATAATACGGAAAAAAAAAGTTGTTTTGTGCTTTACATTTTTGTTTACAGTAGTTTCAATGCTACTCATGTTTATCTCATTGTGAATAAAACTCAGCAAAATCTATTCACAGATACCAATTTTAAAGGATTATTTTTTAAATACTTAAAGTATATTTAAACCCAAAAAATGTCATATATTATCTTACCGGTCCTTAGATGTGGTGGCTGCCAATGTGCACCCCCTTGTTTACCTGTGATTCTGCCAGTCCTAGGATGTATACACCTACTAACCCTTCTGAAACCAGAAAGGACAACATAATCCACCTTTCTCATTGTCCATAGCAAGGCATGGTTCTGTAGTACTTAGAGCTAACTAAGAACAATGTAACTGATAATAGTTGTCAGTCGCCCTAAACCAGGCATGATCCTATGGTTGTCAGTTGCTTTTTAGGGCAGTCATATTGTTTGCAAATGTCATACTGCCTACATGTAGTGTAAGCAGATATATAGGTAAAAGTGCACCTTCATGGAAGTGTGCAGTTTAACAGCAGAATGAAAGAAAAAGCTTTAGGTGGTACTTGTAACATGACAGGCTTTTGTTATTTTGCAGGTGCAGCCTGTGCAGAACAGCCAAGCTTTTGTGGAGGGACTGTCCCGCCAGTCAGTTCTTAACCTTATTTTAAAGCCTGGGGAGAAAAAAAGTGTTCAAGTTCGATTCACTCCAGTGACCAACAAAACGGTATCCTCTTTGCTTCTAATGCGGTAAGTTTATGCAATGCTTTCAGCAGAAATGAGCACAGTTTTTCATTACATAACTCAAAAACAGCAATGATTTAACATGTCTACCTGTCACTGATGTTCAGTCTCATTGAGTAAGGCAGAGCAAACTGCATAGTGCAGCTAGCCATTGCCACCAATTACAATTCATTTAACAGTCCTCTAACTACACTAATAAGAAATCCCGTTGTTTTTTGCACTCTGTGCTTTGGCTTTAATTATCTTTTTAAATAATCCCAATAGTATTGCTTATACTGCATTGCCTTCTCTATCTGTGTGTTAATTAACTTCTTCCTTGTCCTCTAAATCCTGCCCATACTGCTGCAAATCGAATGCATTAAGTACTACATATTTATAGATGTGCCTTATATGTTCTGCTGTAATAAATTGCAAAGTCTGTTTGGAAGAGGTTATGTATAGTGAGATTATAGTTAGGAATAATGTTCTTTGTGTGAATTAACACTGAACTCTCGGCACAAAAAAATGTTCTTTTAGATATACACTATATTGCCCAAAGTATTGGGACACCCCTCCAAATCATTGGATTCAGGTGTTCCAACCGTTGCTACTAAATATTCCACTGTCAACTGTTATTGGTATTACAAAGTGGAAGCAACTGGGAACAACAGCAACTCAGCCACAAAGTGGTAGGTCATGTAAAATGACAGAGCAGGGTCAGCGCAGGCACAGTGCGCAGAAGTCGCCAACTGTCTGCAGAGTCAAAAGCTACAGACCTCCAAACTTCGTGTGGCCTTCAGGTTCGCACAACAACAGTGCATAGAGAGCTTCATGGAATGGGTTTCCATTTCCCGAGCAGCTGCATCCAAGCCTTCCATCACCCAGTGCAATGCAAAGCGTCGGATGCAGTGGTGTAAAGCACGCCGCCACTGGACTCTAGAGAAGTGAAGATGTGTTCTCTGGAGTGACGAATCACGCTTCTCTGTCTGGCAATCTGATAAGATGTGTCTGGGTTTGGAGGTTGCCAGGAGAACGGTATTTGCCTGACTGCATTGTGCTAAGTGTAAAGTTTGGTGGAGGGGGGATTATGGTGTGGGGTTGCTTTTCAGGGGTTGGGCTTGACCTCTTAGTTCCAGTGAAGGAAACTCTTAAGGCATCAGCATACCAAGACATTTTGGACAATTTCATGCTACCAAATTTGTGGGAACAGTTTGGGGATGGCCCCTTCCTGTTCCAACATGACTGTGCACCAGTGCACAAAGCAAGGTCCATAAAGACATGGATGAGCGAGTTTGGGGTGGAGGAACTTGACCCTCCTGCACAGAGTCCTGACCTCAACCCGATAGAACACCTTTGGGATGAATTAGAGCGGAGACTGCGAGCCAGGCCTTCTCGTCCAACATCAGTACCTGACCTCACAAACGCGCTTCTGGAAGAATAGCCAAATATTCCCGTGGACAGCCTTCCCAGAAGAGTTGAAGCTGTTCTAGCTGGAATGGGTGGGTCAACTCAATATTGAACCCTAACCCTACGGACTAAGACTGGGAGGCCATTAAAGTTCATGTGCGTGTAAAGGCCAGCGTCCCAATACTTTTGGCAATATAGTGTATATGTAAATAGACTCAAAGTGTGTTAACTTTGTGTGCGCCAAATGCCTTTGCAAACCCAGATGCTAACTTAAAATAGCAGGAACATCATCACTGTGCTGTACTTAGCCTGTGCAGAAAGCAGAGCTATGGGAGGGGCCCAGTTGGTGAGGCCGCACAGAAGCAAAGTGAAGGAAATGTTTCATGCTGAAATTACTTAAATCAGAAAGGAGTACGCAAGATTCAAGTAGGAATGCATATGGCCCACCGATAATATTTGATTAGCCCATATTTGTGTTTTTGTGTATTTCCTCTACATCTGTACAGTAATCCAGTGTGAAACGATGCCTCAGCATGCATAACTATCAAAACAGTTGTAAAATAAATTGCAAAACGGTACCTATTAGATTTCATACCTAAGCTTTTCTGTCTGCTTTTACCATCCCTTCTCTATTAATGAGTTTGATCTGTTGAACCAGATTCTAATTTTGTATTGCTTTCCTTTATAGAAATAACCTGACAGTGATTGATGTAATCACTGTGAAAGGACAAGGAGCCAATGAAAATATTAAGATTGGTGGAAAAGCCCCAGGTCCTGGGAGCCCCTTGAGGTTTAAAATTACAGAAGCCATTCTGAAAGACTGCTCAGACAGTAAGCTTGACTATTGGTCATAAATGTTTTTGAAATTCACGTCCCTTACCAGATACAAGTTATAGAAACACATTTTCTGTGTGGAGTTACCAACATTCAGAGTTGAGCTAGTGACCTATTAAGAACTTCATAATGCTTGTTATGCTTTCAGTATATTCTGGGCTATGAGTGACAATACTTCCAGCTCAGAAACATATAAAGGTAGCTCCACCAACACACATTTTCCACCAGAGGTGGGTTGAGTCTTTCAGTGACTTGGGATCTCTGCTGGCAGATACTGGCTTTATTCATTCCCATCTTGGAGTTTGGAACATAGCCTAGGCTTTCCCTGTGTCAGTATCCATAATAAAAATGAACTCCATAGGCAGAGTGCAAACTCCTTATAGTTTTCACTGCTGGAGTTCTGTCCTGGGAACACAAAAGCAGACATCCTGTCCATCAGAGTCCCAGAGAAGCAATAAGATCTGTTTGGTGATGGAAATTTCCAGTCTCTACCAAAAACCGACATTGATATTTAACAGATGAACCAAACTGTTTTGATTTTGTGTATTGTTTTCAGAACATGAACCTGCAGTGATTTTTTTTTTTTTTACCTGGTTATTTATTTTTTTAACAGATGAATTTTTATTTTATTGGGTATTGACTTCTCACCTTTTTTTCCCCTCCAGAAATAAAGCCTAGGGAACCCAATTTCACTCTCAGAAGAACATTCAAGGTTGAAAACACAGGGCAGCTTCAGGTCACAGTCAAAAGCATGGAAATAAGTGGATATGCATGCGAAGGATATGGATTTAAGATTTTAAATTGTCAAGAGTTTGCACTGGGCCCCAATGCCTCTAAGGAAATTGTCATATTGTAAGTTGGATGTTTTTAATTTTGTTTTAATTCAGTTCGCAGTGCTTGCAACTGTGCTAATAGACACCATAAGGCTGTTGGAGATGCCAGCACATGCCCAAAGATGAACAGTCAAACCAGCCACCATTATAATTTGAGAATGTACATGATTGCCATTTTTGGGTTCATGAAGGTAGTTTATCATTGTGAAGTAACATTATACCGTACCTACCCTGAGGGTTTTATTCATTTTTCTGGATGAGCATAGCTATCATTTGTAAAAGATGGAACTTAAATGGGCAGAGTTTGCCAACAAAGCTTACCAGCTCTTAGGTGATTTGAAAGTTTTAGAAGTTGTGCTTCCATTATTTGGCTCATGAAAGTATCTCTGGGCATAATGTACTGTAGGAGAGAGAACAGTTCAGCAAACTCATTGACTTGTAAAACTCAATAAGTGGCAGTTCTGATGAACTTGGGGCTGCTTTAGGCACTAGGGCTGCAACAACTAATCGATTCAATCAATTGTGAGAATAGTTGGCAACTATTCTCATTATCGGTTAGAGAGAGGCATTTTATTTTTATTCAGCCACTTGATTCGTTGACAAAATAATCGGGCAAATCGATTATGAAATCAATTGTTAGCTGCTGTCCTAATAGACACACAGGTCTCATTTTAAAAAAAAATGAATGTACAACTTCCATGTTATCTTCTTATGCAGGTTTACACCAGATTTCACCTCCTCAAGAGTCATTCGTGAACTAAAGATCGTAACTACAGGAGGATCTGAATTTGTATTTATATTAAATGCATCCCTTCCATATCATATGCTAGCCATCTGTGCAGAAGCACTTCCACGACCTAACTGGGAATTGGCTCTTTATGTTGTCATCTCAGGAATAATGAGGTACTTGTATCCCCCTGTTTGAACTCCCCATTTATTGCTTAATACAACTTTGCTATATGCATTACATTATATTTAAGAGATGCTTATAGCTTAAGCTATGCACTTGTTCAGTGCTTACTGTAGTTTTGTGTTAGTATGTTCTGTATGTTAAATGTTTCATACAAAGTTCTTTCTTGTGCTTAGATTTTATGCTAGACAAAACTTTATGCAGCATAGACATAGGGACATATTTATAAAACATTATTATAAAAATGTGACCTTCAGCAAGCATTCACTGCAGGTGTATCTACCCAGAGCATTTTTGCATAGATTCACCCACAATGAATGTTTGATGAATGTCACATTTACAGCATGATAAGTATGCCCTATATTGTTGTAGGAAATCATTTTTATACATTGAGCTCAGCTATGCCTTTATGTCTTAATACTATAATTTCTATGTTTGCAGCCTGCTTATTTTTTCCCTGTTCTTGTGTCTTCCCCAGCTTGCTCTTTCTACTGGTAATAGGAACCGCTTATTTAGAAGCTCAAGGGATATGGGAACCGTTCAGAAGGCGGCTCTCTTTCGAAGCTTCGAATCCTCCTTTTCATTTGGGCCGGCCCTTTGACCTCAGGAGGATAGTTGGCATTTCATCAGAAAACAAGTGAGTTATTTTTAAGTTATTCTACTGTTTCCTTAGGCAAAATGTTCTACCTGATGAAAGTCTGCAATATCTCTTTTCTATATGAAAAATACTTTTATACATACCTTTCCAAATCTCCTATAACTATCTATGCAAATTTTTCAAAAATGTGCACAGCAGTTGCGACATGCTCATGTGCACCTTACTTACCATAGATTAATGTAGTAACATTTCTCTATTAATACCATTAGATTTGCAGATGGTAGATTTTATTTTGTTAAACACATGTATGACTTTTTTGTTTTTGTTTTTTTTATAGCTTTAACTCAATAGGACCGGATTCAAATCCTACTTCTAACAGGGGGTTGTATAGTGGAAATGCCACTACAAGACCTACCACGGGTAATCACAAACAGAGCAATGCAACAATCCTGCACAGAAGTGCTCATGATGTGGAGACATCGAGGACAAAGAACAGCTCCAACGTAGCAAACAGAATGCCTGGACAAGTTCCTGCTACATTGCCTCTTAGCAGGACTGCCTCCCTTGCCACAGACTCTAGTACTGTTCCTCATAGTTTATCTTTACCCAAACGTTCACGAGGAACAAAATTAAATCAGAGCCTTGTTCATCCACAAGGACCTGCCCTACAGGAGCAGCCAACACAAACACCAGCAGTGCCTCACATACAGACAGAGCAGCCAGCAGAATTGTCCCGATCAGGGACCTGTAACTCGTCTCACCCAGAATACTTTAGAACTGGCAGCAATAATGCTAGGCACAGTTCAGATGACTCCGATATAATCAATCTGATGGAAGTAATGGATAAAGACTTTGACAATGCTGAACCTGCTTCCTCAGATGTGTTTACAGAGCAACCCCCCTCTCCAGCAACAAAAAATGCAAAAGGTAAGGGACTTTGTTTATGGTATTGTGTTTGCATTTTGAATATTTTGCCCGCAATTGATAAATATGGCTGCATGCTATTGAAGTAAGCCAGGGTATATCTTAGCCTGAAATGAAACCTAGGCTGCCCTGAGCAGTTTTAGTCTCCTATGTTTGAAAACCTGACATTTAATTCTATGCAACTTACTAAAAATAAGGATGAAAGTTCCCAATTTGATTATTTCTCTGTTCACAGTCAAACAAAATGAAATCTGAAATTAATTGGTAAGTATTTATAGAGCCTAACTGTGAAATCAGTGGCTGAAAAAAAACAAATGGGGGACAAGGGACTTGTCACCAGTATTGCATGTAGCCTCCTTACAGCTAAACTGTTCAACCTTACTTGTTCTGCTGTGTGGGGGTGTCCTCATCTTGATAGAGGCAGTGCTTTGTTTACACATGTCAGAGCTGCCCCAATAATGACTGCTGATCTGATTACTGATGGAGTAGTGATCAAGAAGCACACATTTCCAGAATGACTGAAGCAGGAAAATCTTACACTACAAGTCCTCATGTACAGTTTTTTTTTTCTCCAGCAAGGAAAGCGGTGAGTAGCTCAGTATTGATATCACCAAATCTCTAAAGCCAGTGACACACTGCTTGCGAAGCCGTGCAAAGCTGTCAGGCACAGAGCTTCGCATGCAGTGTGCGAGTTGAGTGTAGCCAGATCTTCAGCCAATTGGCTCGCACGTAACAACCGGATGACTTTCGGATCGTGACGCGCAGGTTTATAGAGGTGAGCCTATTGGCTGAAGATGACATTTTGCACCCCGGCAAGCTCAGCTAAGCGAGCTCTCACACGCTGACGTGCCAGAGAGAAAATTACATGAGACAGTGCACGCGAAGGCAGCGCGCCACCACTTCACGTACAGTGTGTCGCAGCCTTAAATCTTGTGAGACAAGCAGTTAAAGGCAGCAGTGCTTTAGACGGTTTTAAAGCACTTCTGCTGCAGATATAACACTATAAGGCTGTAAGCAGAGGCGTGCCTAGGTGTAGCAGTTGCACTGCTATGTTCCTTGAACAAATTCAAACTAAAAGGCACATCTTTCAAGTACTACTTAGGCACAGTTAACTCCTCCTAGATGTTCCCTATAAGATGGCAAATCTTAACTTTTTTGAGGTAAGATCCACTATAAGATGCTTTCTTTGCCATATTATAACTGAAAACAACTGAAAGGTTAGCTACTGGGCTTCTGATTCTATGAAGAGTATTGTATCTCCACTGACGTGATCTATACACTCCTTTAAAAAAAATAAAATGTTAAGATATAAGATAATAAACACATTTTCCTATGTGCCTTGCAATGGGGCTGCCCAAGTTCTGTAAAAGTTGCATTGGGAAAAATTATAAGAAAATGCTTTTTTAAATTTATCTAAACTTGCTTTAAAATAACACCCTATGTGTGCTGTAAAAAAAATTATATATAAGATGCTGGAGTAGATTTCAAAAACCTAAAGATATGAAACCAAGACCTCGCCTAAGCAAAAAAATAATAATTCCAGGACTCGAGACTATAGGAAATAAAAGGCTTGGGGACTTTGTTTAAAAATGCTGCAAGTCCAGAGACATAGTTTACAGTAAAGAGACCAGAATAGTGCTAAGCACACCGCATAGAGCTTCTTACCATACCAAAGCCCAAAGTCTTTTCCATCCTGGTTAAAAACTAGACCAAGTTCACTCATACCATCCATGAACCGTCGTGGAGTTCAAGTTAAAAGAACAAAAAAAAAGGTCTGATTACTGATATACAATGTGCACTACATCAAAGTCCAAGATATACTGTCTTTTTCAGGTACTTGTGAGATGTTACAGAGAATCATCCGGCAATGATTGTTCAGATTGTTGTAGCCATCCAGTAGCAAACACCTCTATGTAAAATGATGTGCTGCAGTATATTTTTCACAGCGTAAACCAGGGGTAGCCAAACTCCGGCCCTCCAGCTGTGGTGAAACTACAAATCCCATGATGTATCTCTCTCCGGGAGTCATGCCTGTGGCTGTGAGAACCTTGCAATGCCTCATGGGATTTGTAGTTCCACCACAGCTGGAGGGCCGGAGTTTGGCTACCCCTGGCGTAAACTGACATAGACTGTGGACATTATGAATTTCAATATGCTCAGCAGAGATGAGTCTATAAAAATACATTAAAATATCTGCTGACCCTGACAGCTATCCATTTAATTCAGGTGACCCAGCTTCCAACAGATGGCTATGTGTGTAATGTAATGTGTTTGGCAAAACAAAGAAAAAAATCCCATATGTGAACACCCTAAGACTATAACTGTTGCTCATAGATAGTGAGGGCTGCAACAATTTTTTTGCAATCTATTTTATATACTGTATTTACTCAGAACTAGCAAGGTACTGTTGGGACTTTCTTTAACTCATTTCACTTGTTGTAAGAATTGATGGACCCTTTCTGGTTGCTGTCGCCATTGTGTATAGGCATATAATATTCAGTGAAGCCACCACACATTTTTTATAGCTGTTGTAGTTGAAATGAATTTACTTTTTTATATTTCTTCATACCTGAATATCCTGTGGTATTCAGGAGATGTTAAAGCTTTGAAAGAGGATTTGACTAAAAGTATGTTTTGTTCAATTTCTTTTTACTGAATAGGAAAAGGGAAAACTCTTCAGCACAAAGTAAAATTTCAGAAAAAACAAGAAGAGAAAGAGAGGAGAGTTAAAGGAAAGTCGCATGAAGATGAACTGAAAGACTCTCTTGCAGATGATGACAGCTCCTCTACCACCACAGAAACTTCCAATCCTGACACTGAGCCACTTATCAAAGAAGTATGTATCCAAGTCTTTTCTACAGGGCTCATTTCTGACAGACTGCATAATCTAATTTAGAATGGCGAAATCTTCACTTCTTGTACCCTTATGGAAGCCCTTGTGCAGGCTTTTGAAGCATCCACTGTGTTGCATTTGGGACTTTACGAGCTTTTTCATACAGTTGTAGTACTGATGTGTCCTTTCAACTAATATCATTAGATTGAGTAAGGTATACACAGTGTTACATAATTGCTTTTCATATTTCTAAAACCCCATAGGCATAATTCCACATACCTGTGTATGACAAAGTGCCATCGTCCTATGGTCTCGGCATGTTTTTGTTCTATTATGTTACCTGTGCAAACAGCCTTCATGTTTATGTGGAGTAAATGTCACTATAGACCTATTGCCTATATAATAAATGAGTAATGCTGCAGTGTTTAAAGCTTTTGTTCTGAACTGGTGGGTCATGACCCCATGTTCAGTGGGTCACCGCATGCCTTCCACTTTTCTAATTTCCAGTTCTCCTAAGGTAGGGAGACTGGGTGGATCGTAAAAAAAAAAAAAAAATACATTTGGAGTGTGTTTGTGTTTCTGTGCATCTGTCAGCTTTTTTGAGGGCCTGTTCACACTAGTACAGTGCGTTAATGGAACAGTCCTGTGTTATTAAAGCACTGTACCACGCAATCTCACCTATTACGCGTTCTGGTGCGGGAGGTGCGTTGCCATTTATACCCCACCTCCCGTGCACAGTTCAGTTGCCCCGCACTGGAGCGCGTGGTACCGCAATGCTGTGCATTCCATTTCAGTGAGACGTGGGTCGCGACTTAATGACCAAGGACAAATATGGGTCCTGAGGTTACACAGATTGAGAACCATTGGTCTAAAGGTTCTCGTAGCAGCCACTTAGTCCATGCAAACCATTTTACTATAATATACATTAAGAGCCATTCATCCTGTGATTTAGTTCTATGCGAATAAAAACAAATGTTATTAGTATATTTCTTTCCAGATTGAATGTAATTTCAGGAAAATATTGCATTATGGTTACTAGATGTAGATGAGGAGCATAGTAGTAGTAATAAATATATATAATGCGGTATTTTCCTGATATTACATTCAACCTAGAAAGAAATTCTGCTAATAACATTCATTTTGGCTCCATTTGCACAGAAGGAGTGTACACGCAGTTTCACAGGATAAATGACTTTACAAATTCATTCATTCTCAGGGGTATAAAAACACCAAACTGTTCCTGCTGTAGCTAATGTATGTAAACTGGGGATATTACAGAACTCTTGTAATAGTTACTATTTCTTTTTGTGCATAATACATTTGTATTTGAAAATCTCCCACCATGTAGTTGCCTCTAATATTACCCCCTTTAAATTAACTTCTTGTTGCACTTACAAGAGAACTATGAGGTGAGTAAAAATCACTCAGCCTCATAGTTCGTGCCGACGTGTGACAATGGAACTGTCACACGTCTGCTCAATAGATCGGGTAGTGTGCACATACTGTCGCTCGCTCACTTCTCGATCATCTCCCTGCAGAGAGCCGTGACTGTCATCTCCCTGCAGGGATTTCCTTCCCCGCTCCGATCCTCCAGCGCTGACTGCAGGGATGGAAGGGAGGTGGAGGGTACAGCTGGCTCTGCCTCTAGATAGGCAGAGCCAGCTGTCACGCAGCTGGGTGGATCTCGACAGTAATGTCGGGATCCGTCCCGGCTGCGGCGGTCTCCGCTATGGCTCGCGATATACTGAGCTTTGGGTCACAGGAGGATGCTAGTTTATCCCGTGACCCTTAAGAGAACTACAGGAAAAAACACTTACCTCATAATCATCTTTTAAGTATATAAGCGGTCTTTTACTTTTTGCGTTAGTAATTAAAATGTTCCAATGTTTCAAATTATTCTATCTGAACTTGGGGAACGTTTTGCTTTTGTCCAACTAACATTAATATATAAATTACATTTTGTGCTTATACAGGAACCAGAAAAATTAAAGGGAAAACATGTGTTATCTGAAAAGTTAGAAAATGAAACAAGTAAACTAAAGCAAAAGAGCAAGAAAGTCTCTGGGCCAAACAAAAAAGAGAATGTAACAGAGGTTAAGCCAAGGTAAGGGAGTGAAAGTTCCATCTCTACCGCTTTCACTACTGTTTATCCAATTGCTTATTACAAAAGCAAAATCACTTAAGCAGTTTTATGTCAGCGGTAATTTTGTTCAAAAAAAAAAATCCAAGGACAGCATGCACACTTGTTTGTCTGCTTTGTTGACAATAGAGGATCAGATCATAGTATATGCCATTGGGATTGGGATATCCAATACAAATGTAAAATTCTGCTTTTTCTTCCCTTCCAGCTCCTTGGAGTTGCCATATACCACACCCCTAGAAAACAAACAGCTTAAAAACTTCCCCAAAATTGCTGTGCAGCATTCATTAGGGAGCAGCTCAAAACCCAGAAATTTGCAGAAACCAAGAGGTAAGTATCCATGTTAAGCCTTTATTTTGTTTATTAAAGTGATTTGGCAGTTGTCACTAACAACCATGTGCTTCTTTTAGATTTGCACTGACAACATAGTGGCAGCTTTTCATTGAGCATGGCATATTAATGTTTTGTGCAGGTACAAACAGTAAGTTAGGAGAGAACAGGCAATCAGTGCTGGGGAAGCTTCATCCTAGTCGCACTGGTCAGGAGCTAGGCAGCACCAGCAGTTCAGAGGGAGAGAAAGACTCCCCACCTCCAGAGTGGGACTCTGTGCCAATTCACAAATCAGGAAGCTGTGAGTATGCTCCTTCATTACTCAGACCTTGAAGATATCTTATCACTTTACACTTGTTCACATCTTACCGTGACATTTATTAGAATAAGCCCTCCTTCAAAGAGATGTACAAAAACCTGCACCTTGGAGGGAGAGCTGGTGCGTGTAGCCGAATGCAGCTGCCTGTAAAATTCAATGACAGGATAAACCGGCGCCCTGAATTGAGCTTGCGCATCTGAACAGGTATGGATGCATGCCCTTGAATGCTGACTGTCTGCATCCAAGGCTGCAGCCATACCTGAACGGATGACAGGTCCATGTGCAGCTGTATCTTGTCATTGAGTTATACAGGAGGCTACACGCACCAGCTGGCCTTCCAGGTCTAGCTTTCTGCACAGATCTTCACGCTCTGTGGCTGAGCATGTCTGTGTGAATGAGCCCTAATTTGTATTGCTTATGTCACCTGGACCCGCTGACTTTCCTTCAATAAAACTGTTGCCACCAGTGATTGTATGCTGTGTATCAGTGACAAAATGTAAACTATGTGATCTGTTTTAACACCTAAAATTATCTGAAGTGTTCTATAGACTTTGGATAGTTCAACAAATGATTAAGGGGATAACTAGAATGGATGATCAAAATAGAATGTAGCGAGTGCCAATTTTGATAGCATGATGTTTGCTCACCTTTGCATGCTGTCATGCTGAAACTTGTAGTTCTCACCTATTTGCTTACCTTTAATCTCATGCAGCAGAGTTCAAAGCTCTTATATTGCAAGTGTCACAATGCTTTTTTGTTAGTGTGATTAGCTATCAGAACTACTTTTATAGATTAAAAAGTAACGACTTTTAATCGTTGGGAATTAAAGTATTTGTATACTTCATGAGGAACGGCTACTATAATACACATCCTGAAGGAATTCCATTAAAATGTAACTTTAGGCAAAAAGATGTATATGATGAAGTCTGGCACTAGCATTGACACAACAGTCCTTTGTTTTTCGAATTCACCCCATGTTTTATTGCCGCCTGTTCCTGCCAGTAAGTCTGTTATTTTTCCACCTGTAATAGGGTAACAATGCTATTCCTTCTGAAATAAAATTGTTGCTCTGCGGACAAGGTACACTTAGGGTCAACACGCACGTTACAATCTGGCTGTTCAAGCTCTGTACAATCAACTTTAGATCTACCAAATCTGTGTAATATGAGGACCTACTCAATCTGTATACAGTCAGGTAGGTGCTTGTACTACACACTTGTTGGTAGATCTAAAGGAGATTGTACAATCAGATTGTATCGTGTGGGGGTAAGCTTTAGACTGTGGAAAACAGAAATCACTAGCACAGTAAATATCTGATGTCTATTTAATCGGACCAATTGTCATGTACAAAATAGCGACGTTTTGGGACCACACAGGATCCCTTCATCAGTGCGACAATTTTTACATTTTGTACATGACGATTGGTCCTATTAAATGGACATCAAAGATATTTACTGAGTGCTGGTTATTTCTGCTTTCCACTATTAGTTGCACGGTGCCATCCGTGATTGTCACTGTGAGTACCACTACAAGTACTTCGGCCGGGAGCGTTGTGAGGAGTTCAGAGGAAATTACTATTTTCTACGTAAGCTTTAGACTGACATGTCATTTTAAATGGACTTTAGGAAAGTGACAAAGAAAGCCAAACAGCTAACAGGTTTTTAAGCAGTTTCAGTGACTTTTTGTTTTTCTCTCCCGTTCATTGAAGGACACAGGCAACAGATCGTAGATCCTGAATGGTAGGGTAATATCGCCACCTGCAGGAGAAGGACGCTAGGCACAAAACTAAAGACCAATTACAGCCTAGGGGCGGCCCCTGCCGGTGGCCAAACCCCCCACCTGCTGACAAGTCTCCAGTTTTTTGCCTAGCGTCAGGAGTAAGGAGCTAAAAAATTTTCTCTGGAGAATTTTTTTCCTTTCTTCCGTTTGACTGGATTTTCTTCTAGCAAGTGTCCCCAGGGCGACAGGCTGGATGACTGTAGATCCTTGTAGTCTCCCCTGGGTGACCGACGAGCGCATGCAGACTCTGCTACGGTGGGTCGGCTGCGAGGGGTGGTCCTCCCCGACGCCTCATGGGATTCGTCCCGGGAGAGGGACCTTTGACCGGGGGCTCCGGCCCACCGGTCGCGGCTCTCTCCGCAGGCTGGCGACGCCGCGGCTTCGGCCGGGGGCGTTCTCCTGCCGGTGCCCTGCTGGTCCTGGACGGTTTCCGGTCTTCCCTCGTGTGGGTTTGTATGTGGGGTCTCCGGTGGATGTTCGTAGGACCTGGATTGGAGGTAAGCTGGAGGCTGCGCTGTTCTCACAGCTGCAGCCTCCTGTGTCCGCCATCTTGCATATGGGCAACTTTGCTCTTTCGTTACGTCACTTCCGCCCCTCGACTCCCTGTTCGTGCTCACGGAGGGTCCTCGTAAGGGTCGGGCCGCGTCGGCGGCTACCATCTCTAGGTGGATATGTACTGTTGTGACTCAGACGTACGCCGTTAAGGGGAGTGAGCCTCCATTTCCTGTCACTGCCCATTCTCCTAGGGCTGTTGGGGCTTCCTGGGCTTTCCGCCGCGGGGCCTCTGTTTCTCAGGTTTGTAAGGCCGCTACTTGGTCTTCTGTTCACACCTTTTGTTGAGTTCTACAAGGTGGACGTGTGAGCATCGGCGGATGCTGGTTTGGGGCGCAAAGTGTTGCAGGCGGCGCTTGAGGGGTCTTTTGGGTGTTTTGTTTGTTGTTGCCCATCCCTCAGTGTGTTACTGCTTGGTGACGTCCCTACCATTCAGGATCTACGATCTGTTGCCTGTGTCCTTCAATGAACGGGAGAGAAAATAGGATTTTTGTACTCACCGTAAAATCCTTTTCTCTCCGTTCATTGAAGGACACAGGCCCCGCCCTCTTTATGGGGTGTACACTCCTAACTGCTTGTTACTAAACTGGAGACTTGTCAGCAGGGGGGGGGGTTTGGCCACCGGCAGGGGCCGCCCCTAGGCTGTAATTGGTCTTTAGTTTTGTGCCTAGCGTCCTTCTCCTGCAGGTGGCGATATTACCCTACCATTCAGGATCTACGATCTGTTGCCTGTGTCCTTCAATGAACAGAGAGAAAAGGATTTTACGGTGAGTACAAAAATCCTATTTTTCTTTTGAAATAAAGGTTTAATAAACATGAATAAAAAGATATAATATGATTTGTTCCAGCCCTGTAATGGCCCATAACTTTTGATGGGCAGCTTGACCTGTTATAGAAAGTGGAAAAATAATGGCTCCACAAGCACGTTCATCGAGTAATTAATAAAACCAACGTAAAACACAGAAAAAGCAAAGCTGTGTTCATGCTATTGACCCACTGCAACTATTTTGAATTTTAATTTTTTTTTTTTTTTTATTTAGCCCATAGTCACACTTAGTCTTAAAAATGTTTCTAAATATCTTCCTCCGGTCTGATCCTACCAGAACCCACTGTCTGGCACCTGCAGTCCGGGGTCTATAAGCAAGCTCCAATTAGAAGAACTGCTGGTTTAATAATCACTGCGACATGCTACATTTTCTTTAAATCATTTTGTATCTGAATTCCTCAGGAAATGTTTTATGGCTCCTTCCTTTGATGTAAATTGTAATTATTATGTTTATTACCAAATTACTGTAACCTTTTGAAATTAAGTTGGTGTATCCCTCAGCAGAAATGTAGCCCCCTGAAGATTTATTTCACCCAATTTGGCCTGCTGTTTCATTTAAGCTTAACATGCCTGACATACCTGAAATGTAGAAATCGGTCGTATCCATAAAATATAAACAGCTAGACCTGAACTACTTGTTTCTTTCTGTTATTTCACAAACGCCTATAAATAGCTGAACATTCATACAGCAGTTACTAACTAGAGTTATGTTTATTTTGTATTCTTTCTTCCTCTTTTTATTGTTTTAAGATGGTTTGGATGTGCTTGACAAAGTGGAACGTGTATGTTTATGGTGTACTGTAACATTGTTTTTTGGATTGTGATTACAGCAGTAGATAGCCTTTACAAATTGTCTGTGCAAACCCACAACGCAGATGACTTCTTAAAACAACGGCAGACCTCACCAGCTGCTACCTGCCCTTCACCTCCTCCAACTTTGGCCTATGGATTAAGAAGCAGCTACAGCAGCATTGTAAACAGCACAAGCAGTCAGTAAGTGTGATGACTGACCATAGGTGCAAACACCAGCCTTTCATTTTATAGGAAATGTCCGTTACATTTGTCATAATATTTGCTCACCTTTAACCTTAACATAAACTAGAAGGTAGTTAAAGACAGCTGAATGTACCCTTTGCATTAATATAGCAAAAGTCCACTGACTCTGCGATGATGGGGTGGCCGATGTACAGCACAGAGCATACACACAGCAGAAAGTGCCGTTTTCCCACTTTCCATTCTTAATGGACTCTGTGTAGGCCAAAGATCTAAAATCCCAATTCAATTTAATTCAGTTCCAGGCTGTAACTCTACAAAATGTGGAAATGTCCGGGGGGATTAATACTTAAGCAAAGCACAGATATGCACAGCACAGTGTACATTCACTATACTTATGTATACTTCACTGTACATAAAGAAGCATAAATATCACAGAATGCATACAAAATGTAGACAACATACACAGCTTTTATAGGTAAACAATATGAATCTATTTCAGTGGTCATTTCATCACCATATTCAAGGAAGAACATTGTTATAGGTCATGTTAAGTCTTTAACAACATGACACAATTCAATCCTCATAAATATGGTGACCGTTCTCAAAGGTTCCACAGTTGTGTATTATATACATTATAACAACATTCCAAGGGCTATAAAAGGTATATGATGTATATGTGAGGCTTCACAAATACTGATAGAGCAATTTCTGAAGAGCCTTATGCCACTATATTTGTGAGGTCTGAATGTTGCTTATGATGTGGTTTTAATAAATTGTAATCTGGGCATGTGCAAGCATCCTCCATAGCACTTTGCTAACCAAAGATCAGTGTGAAATTGACACCTTACTCTTGTTTAAACTGACATATTATAACACTACACAAGCCATAGAGTGATACTTAGAAAAACCACATCAGTCTAACTACTGTGTTTTCCCCGAAAATAAGACAGTCTTATATTTTTTTTGGCTCAAAAAAAAACACGGTCTTATTTTCGGGGTAGGTCTTTTTTTTTTTTTTTTTATGTACAACAATCCACACTTATTCATGCAGAAAAGTCTACATGTATTCATGCACAAAAATATGGTGATCAGGGCAATCGGGGGTGCCGTACCTTTCCGAAAGCAATTTGCTAACCAATCGCTGGCCAGAATGAGCGAAGCGAGCTTTCACTATTGATTCCTCACAAGCGGAGTGCATTTGGTATCACTCCGCCTGTGACAGGAGCCGACGCTATAGAGAAGGCATCTGCTCCCTCCGGTGCCGCCTGGCTTCCTCTAGCGCTGGCTTCGTTGGCACTGCTGATTCTCTCCTGCGGCTCTTCAAGTTCCCCCTTATGCCACCACTTGCCCTGGGAATGGTCACAGCGAGGTCTTATTTCCGGGGTAGGTCTTATATTTTAGCAATTCCCAAAAATAGTACTAGGTCTTATTTTTGGGGTAGGTCTTATTTTCGGGGAAACAGGGTAGCTGTTCAAGGAACAGACACAATTTGCTTAGTAGTTGTAATAGCAGGGAGGTGTTTTTATATTTCCATTGACACAAATTCAGCTGTTTAATCAGGCATGACTAATGTTTTTTTTTAAATCGGAACAAGTGATGTCAGTCCAATTTTTAAAACATTCAGACATGAATGTCCTCATGTTTTCTGTTAGTACAACTAATGTAATCATATAATGTTTCGAGTAACTAAATCTGTTTTCTTATATTTTGGGGTTTTTTGTTTTTGTATATTGTATTCCTGACAGTTTTGTTACTCCCCAGATACTTGTGTGCTTTTCACATGTATGTTCATGTACGGTATATTTTCACTACGTACCTTCCACCGCATTGTTGTAAAAGGAGGATGGATTTTAAATCCTTTATCAACGAACTTTGTAACTTGTTAAAAACTACATTTTGGTGGTTGTGACTACAATAACAAAGGATCTTTCCTTTCAGTGATTTAAGAAGCACTTCTACTGTCCCCAAACACAAACTGACTAAAGCAGCCTCTTTACCTGGAAGGAATGGCAATCCAACATTTGCTGCTGTTGCTGCTGGATATGACAAGAACCCAGGTAACAAGCCACATGTTATCTGCACAGCCATAAATACTCTGCCTTCACTTTTACGTCACCAAGTTGCTCTGTTTACACTGTTTATTTTTTTTTCTGCCCAAACAGGTGGCAACGGATTATCCAAATCGTCTGTTGCTAGAAGTGACATAACTAACAACATCAGCATGTCACATAGTGTATCCATGGATAGTGATAACTCAGACAGGTAAAGAGAAGTCATGTATTGTGAGCATCCTTAGTAGATAAGAGCAGCATGCGTTTAAAATGTGTTAAATCTCTTAAAAAATGTCCACCTTCTAAACTCTGAGGTTGTGTAGCCCAGCTATGTAGAAGCAATCTACCCTCCCTTTTTTGGAAAGGGGGGGGAGCGATGCTGCAACACTGGTCATTGAGGGGTTGCTGTATAGCCCGGACCCTTCAGGTCCTATTCTCTGTGGCTTTTCCCTCATCTTTATTGTGTGAGGTTCATTACCTCTAGGTATGTGTTTAGTCTTTCTACAAGTAAAGAATTAGAAAGGTGGGTTGGAAAGACTACGTCTTTCAGTCACCTTGATGGTATCGCATGTCCCTGGAAAAATGATTATTTGTGGAGTATGATTGTTCTGTAATACTGCTATATATTCCTGGGAACGGGGTTGTCTTATGTTTCTGTTGTTGTACTGGTTTCTTTTAGTCTTTATAAATAAAAAATCTGAAAAAAAGTGTTACGTTAAAGACAGGACTCGGAGTGCCAACCAAGCTTAGGTCCTCTAGTCTATTGGGAGCTGTTATTTCCCAACACCAAGCATGGAAGCCGACTATGGTGCTGTTCACAGTACACAGATTTTAGTGCTGCACTAAAAGAAGTAAATGCAGAGGCTGGTTGGTTGCTATTTGTAACACCATGTCTGACATTGTTTCCTATTTACCAAAGTGCATTTATTTTAATATGAATATCATATGCCTGTTTCACTTGCAGCTCTGGTCTGTGGAGCCCAATCAGCAGTCCCAACAGTCCCGACTATTCATTTTCCGCCTTTGGATCTAGCAATACCTTCAACTTAACAGGAGGTTAGTACTTTCCATAGTATAGGTTATGTAATAATTATGCATGATTAACAATTGTATATAAAGACCAACTCTCCCCAGAGCTGTTCTGGCAGTTGGCCAGAAATGGGAATCTTGGCAGGAATGTCTCACCCCTGGAATTCTTGAGATATGCAAGAAGTTGGCTTGTTACTCATCTTTCCTGTAAACTCACAGTTATCTGGCACCCATCGGGATTGGTAGGTGATGGATAATTGTAGTTTCTGGTTGCTTGAGAGTTGACTAGTAAGCAATTTAAAATAGCCAAAAGCAGGCTGGCTATTGAAACCCCCACCCACTGAGCAGGGGACAGACCTGAGAAAGTACTCTCCGGTCCGCTCAGTGCGTGGGTATAGTAGCCAGTGTGCTGTTGGCTATTGCAATTTATAATAGCCAGTAGCAGGCTATTGCTCCCCGTTTAAATTCTGCTGCCGGCAGCGGAATCTAGCCACTGGCCGGCAGCAAGATGTAAACAAAGAATTTTGTTAGCAGCTAAATAAATTTAGTTGCTAAATAAATATTTAGTGTGGACCAAGCAACCGGCAGGTTTTTTTTTAGTGTGCATAGAGCCAATGGCATCAAAAAATGGGGATATATTCTATCCTCCAATTTTATTTTTTTTGCTGGTTGCTTGAATTCCGGACAATGGGGAGTTTACTGTATTTGGTTTAGGCTTGGTTAACTAGCTGGCTTAACACTGGTGGCTGCCCTTGATATTGTATTGTTCATAGGTTTTTCCATTACTGTTGCCTTTAAAAATGTTAATGGTAAGTAAAAAATAGTTGATATATTGAAATCTGCAGAATAATACCACAGTTTTAAAAATTGAATACTTGTCCCTGCATATGTGCCCTACTGTCTTTGAGTCCCTTTTTAATTTGTTAGTCAGCTGCTATTGTATATTTATTGCATGTCCTTTTATCCTCCACAGAAGTTTTCGGCAATTTCTCTTTACCCCGAAGTACTTACACTCATGATCCGCAAAAGAAGTGGACAGATTTTGAGACAACATCTTCAATCTGGGATCATCCTGCCACAGATTCTGTGCCGACATGGCCCACCAGCACTGGATCCCCAACCCATGTGACATCTGTAAGTATGGAGATTAATCTGTTAAGCTAGATCTTGATATAAGCTGTTTGGTGGCAAAATCCTTATCAATTCTGGCTATACTTTGTAGTGGCCAAGTCTAAACCCTAATTGCCAGATTTCCTTGCAAAATTAGATGCCTTTGTACACTGTTTATCGATCAGTGATGATGTTACCAGTCATCACATGACAAAAGTATACCATCTTACATGCTTGAAGTGACCTTGAAGCCTACTTTTTTGCTTCCTCTAATGCTGTTGTAAAGACTCACTTAATTGATACCTCTTGATGCATACATCTTCTTCCTTCCACCTGTTTCAAGTCGCCCCCTCACCGCTGTCCAAAGCTTCGGTGTCTCATTCATCTTATAGTGTCCCATTGAAACACCCATCCATGCACGCTCCCATCATGCATTCATTGCCTCAGATTGCAAGCCGCTCCTCCACCCCCTAATGTGACCTCAAGTGCTCATGTGCTTCTGCCCAGTGTGTCCTTAATACATACCCTCTCCTACATGAACATTCAAGTAGCTGCGTTCTGCAGCCAGGACCAAGCAGTGGAGAAAAGGTTTGTAAGTGGCCACACTGCAGCATTTACAAATATTGGAGTATGCTACACTGATTTGCTAACACTGAATTAGGATACCTGTCGAGTGTTTAGTACCACTTTAACATATTAATGTTGCTAATCAAAGATAGCAAATGCATTCTTCAGCCAAATCAATTTAATTGATGTGAATATAGTCACTTTTACTATAAATGATGTAGAGTTGTAGAATATAGTAAATATCCGCTTAATATATCACCTCGGATTTGCAAACAAGCCTGCTGAACTAAAAGCGACACTGCAGCTGGCTACAAAGCAATAAACAAGCAATAACCCTAAAGCTTTTTTAATGTAAATTGATGGATTAATCGTAATTGCTGATTCTGAGTACTTGTGAAGTAGTTGAGACACAACTAGAAGGCAACATTTCTGTTGGTATAGGAAGGGAGGGGAAGTTTTCTTTACTTGTTACATTAAATCATTTCTGATAGACAGGTCCTCTTGTAGTTCATCAGTAGATCATATTGCATGCGTCCTGCCACACTAAAGGCATGCTGGGAAAGGTTTGAGTGCCAAGCTCTTCTACAGTTTCAGTCACAAGGTTGCTCAAGGCCACAGATGGCAGCTTATGTACACTTTACAAATTGTTGTAAATCCGAGTAATGCAGGCAGCTGGTGTCGCATTTTCCTCACATTTCCCTTAATGCTTTAACAACTACATGGAAAAGTTAGGTAGTCTGCCATGAGCAGGTGCTGCCTCTTCTCCAGAACTCTGTTCAGTTGTGTGTGAATTTTCCTTCACTTTTGTCTTTGACTCCCCTGCCATCACTCCATCGCAATGTGATGTACATAATTGTGTACCCAATTACGTTTACATTTCTGATTATATTGTTAGATGCAGCATCCAAACTGGAAGATGACATACTTAAACCAAAATGTAAAAGAATATAATTTTAACAAAAATATCATGGACCATATTAAATAGCTGGAAGCCCTTTTACTAAAGAGCAATTCTTAATACAGTTAGGGTTGCCAACTTTTCTTCAAGCGAAACCCCAACACTCTAGTGCCACGCTGCAAATTTTTTTTGGGGAGTATATACAGGAGCGAGAGCATGGGGAGACTGCCGGGCGCGAGGGGAGACTGCCGGGCGCGAGGGGAGACTGCCGGGCGCGAGGGGAGACTGCCGGGCGCGAGGGGAGACTGCCGGGCGCGAGGGGAGACTGCCGGGCGCGAGGGGAGACTGCCGGGCGCGAGGGGAGACTGCCGGAGGAGGGCCAAGAGAGGGAGGGAGGGAGGAGGGCCAGGAGTGATATTTTGTGTCCCTGATTCAGGGCCATACACTGCAGGACTTGGTAAATGGGCCAAAGCACAAAGTTTCTGAACAAGTCACAAATTGTTTGCCGAGATCCATGTTTGTTTTTGGCGTGAGGGACATTAAGGGCAATGTGAAAAAAAACCACACACTGGTTCCTCCTGCACCCCACACAATTTGGCTCAAAGTGTATAAATTTAGCGTTGGACATGCAGTAGATTGTAGTGTACAATGGAGAGAGAGAAAGCGAGATTGTGAATGTTGTAAGAACTGTGGGAGCCCAGTCACAGCAGGAGTCTACTCCCGTACTTTGCATGAAGTGCGGCTGCATAGGAACAGGAACACCAAGGACCCCATGGTCTCCCCTGTCCACCTGACATTGTGACATCTTGTGTCCAGGTTTCAGCTGGCCTGAAACATGGACAGAGCACATAAAGAACTTAAACCTGGACTGCCTGCGTGAATCCCAGACAGGTGGCAACCCTTCACACAGTACCTCCACTGCTCATGGTCAGAATTTCTGCCCTAAAAGAAGAGTTTTTAAGAAAAATGTAACTTTTAGTACATTCTTGTAAACTTATGGGTCCCATATCTCACAGCAGTAGCCTCTGATGTGAATGCTGTCTTAACCCTTTGTGCCTTTTTGTACAAAACTGAACCTCCTCCCCCCCCCCCTTTTTTTCTT
>NW_017306289.1:1311507-1348829 GCF_000935625.1 Nanorana parkeri | reverse complement strand
CTTTTTCAGCGGCCGATAGCTTCCAACGCCTTCGTTCGCACTTTTGTGCAGGGGGTCACACGTATCGTTCCCCCTGTTCGCTCCCCGTTGCCGCCGTGGGATTTGAATCTGGTGCTTTCAGTGTTGCAGGAATCTCCCTTTGAGCCTCTGCGGGACATTCAGATTCTCTCTCTCTCAAAAAGTGGCCTTTTTGGTGGCGCTCACCTCGATCCGCAGGGTTTCGGAATTGGCGGCTCTCTCTTGCTCGTCCCCGTTGCTGGTCCTGCATCGGGACAAGGTTGTTCTGCGGCCTCGACCGTCTTTCTTGCCAAAGGTAGTTTCGGCTTTCCATCTGAATGAGGACATTGTCCTACCTTCCTTGTGTCCGAAGCCTGTCCACAGGAAGGAGAGTGCACTGCACTGTCTGGACGTGGTCCGCGCCATCCGGGTTTACCTTAGTGCTACGGCTGCGTTTCGGGAATCGGATTCCCTGTTTGTCGTTGCAGATGGCCCCCGGAAGGGCAGGGCTGCCTCGTCGGCTACCATCTCTCGATGGATTCGCGACACAGTATCTCAGGCGTATGCTATTAAGGGGCGTGAGCCTCCTTTTTCTGTTACGGCCCATTCTACAAGGGCTGTTGGGGCATCTTGGGCTTTCCGTCATGGTGCCTCCGTTTCTCAGGTTTGTAAGGCCGCGACTTGGTCTTCTGTTCACACCTTTGCCAAGTTTTATAAGGTGGATGTTTTGGCATCTGCGGATGCTGGTTTGGGGCGCAAAGTGTTGCAGGCGGCCGTTTGAGGGAATTTTTTTGTTTAGTTGGGTTTGTTGTTTCTGTTGGCCCACCCCTCTTTTTTGGTACTGCTCTGTGACGTCCCTACAGTACATGATCTCCGATCTGTTCCCTGTGTCCTTCAATGAACGGGAGAGAAAATAGGATTTTGGTACTCACCGTAAAATCCTTTTCTCTCCGTTCATTTAAGGACACAGGGCCCGCCCCTCTATGTGGGTGTGTACTCCTTTACTGCTTGTTACTAAACTGGAGACTTCTCAGTAGGTGGGGGGTTTGGCCACCGGCAGGGGCCGCCCCTAGGCTGTAATTGGTCTTTAGTTTTTTAGTGCCTAGCGTCCTTCTCCTGCAGGTGGCGATATTACCCTACAGTACATGATCTCCGATCTGTCCCCTGTGTCCTTCAATGAACGGAGAGAAAAGGATTTTACGGTGAGTACCAAAACCATATTTTTTCTCCTCCCCCTTTTTCCTCTTTTCTCTTTTTACCTTCTTCCTTTTTCCTCTTTTTGTTTTCTTCCTTCTTTGTATTTTCCTATTTCTTAATCTGTAAATTCAAATGCACTAACAATATTAACAATCCTCCTTTTCTCTTCCCTTTTTTCCCCACTCCTCCTTTTTTTTATTATGTATCAACAACATTCTTGTAAATATTATCAGGGCATTATGGACGCCTTTTAACATTGGTTATAACTAAAGACCAATCAAGTAGTCATATCTGAACAATCATCTCAGTAAATTTGTTTAGGAGGCGCACATACTTATATACTTTTAGATTTCTAATGATAGCTTTTAGGTGACAGCTTTCAGTTAAGTGAGTGTGTTGTAATATGGTTTATATACTTTTGGGGGAATTTTTTCACTTCATGTAATTTTTTTATACACGTTTGATGTACTTTTAAAATTGAGGATTATGAGAACTGTGTAACTATAAATGTTCCCCCACCCCACTCTTGAACTGTTTGATAAAAGCATCAGAGGAGGAGAACTGGAGTCTGGTGGGAGAGGTCATCCTCCATGATCAATAGAGCTTTTTGGATAAAAAAAAAGAAAGGAATGCAGCTTTTTCAATTTATGAACTTTTCTTTCATAGGTACACTGGCTAATTTTTAAAAATGACTGTCATGTTAGCTCTTTATAGTAGTAGAGCGCCTATGAATGTGATGCATTTGTCTTATTAGACTAAGCCTCTGATACCTTTTAAAGACATGTTAAGAGCAACTGTAGTGTAATACTTGTGGTAAGGCTTATAACCTAATGCTGTGTTTTTTTGTTTTTTTTCTGCAGTCTATCCTTGGCACTGGTAGCCTGTGGTCCAATCCCTTCAGCAGTTCCATTTGGTCCAGTAACACTTCTCTTCCATATACCGCTCCTTCCAACCCATTGCCAGGAATTGATCTTATCGGAACTGAAAGCACATGCCCAGCCCCAAACTCTCCTTCAGCAGCTGCCTCTCACAGCCCTGACAGCATGACTGGACAGACATATGATCCATGGAGTATATGGAGCCCAACCATCGGGAGGAGAAGTTCTGATCCATGGTCCAATTCACATTTTCCACCAGATAAATAATGATCAAGCTAAAAATCTACAGTCATAATAGGAGTGTTACTGCTGCAATCTCTGCCAATTATTTTCCAAGGGGACACTTTGTCCCTCTTTCTACCAGTCATTGTCTGTCCTTGGCTTTTTATTTATTTTTGTTGCCCGCTTTGAGCTCCTAATATCATTTTTAGTCCTCACATTTTCCAGGTTTGGGTTCTTCATGAACAAAAATTTGAGCATGCACAAACCTATTCTGAACAAGAATATCAGCATAACGAAATATTAAGGAATATCACGGGTACAAATTACCATCTCATTATAAATTTATTTATTTTTCAAATGTCCCATAAACCATGACTTATACAAATCATACCATGGCCCTTAAAAGACGTTGTTTTTTCCCCCCATTGACCATATTTTTCAAGTATTATATTTCTAAGGAAAGACAAATTAAAGGCATACATAGCAGTTAAAGCTATGAATTCAATTTTCCTTTTAAAAGTAACTGTTTTGTATTCATGAACAAAATGTTAATTGCAGCCAAGAGCTCTGTGAATGCTCATATTGGGTTGCTCAGTGCTTTTCCTGTTCCCCTAATTCTGTAGCAGAGTACATTTTTTAAATATTAATTTTACATGCTCTTTGTGAAATCTTGTGGAACAAAAAACAGGATTTGATGAGCAAGTCATACAACTTTGCGTTGTAATTTAAATAAACGAGGCACTTTTTTTTCACGAAGGGCTCTGTTATGTTTCATGTTTATGTGGTGAATGAATTAATGCAATTTAATGGTTTCATTGGGATTCAAATGGAGTAGGTTGTCTACCCTACAACCTCTGCTCCTTCAAATGCTGTGTGTGTCAGAAATGACACAACTGTGTGCAGTGATGATGTTTAGGGGCCACATAATGAGTAAAAGACTAAATGCATATAGTTAGGGTTTTCTCTTTGAGGCCTTGGGACCACAATGTTAAAACTCATTTACCAATCGTTTAGTATTCAGAAAAGCACTTTATTTCCATCTTGAAGCAAATCTCTGAGCACACAGCTAAATACATATTTGAAATACTGCAGGGAAATTGAAAGCGATCATCCTCAAATGCAGATCACAAGGTAATATTTCTGACACCACAAGTTTCCTCTGGCACTCGAGTTCATTTGAGAATATTTATGTTATAGACATCAGGTCTTGGGGGGGTTCTTTCAACTTCAGGCCCTTCATCTTCCTGCCTACATACATAATCACTGTCAGATACCACTACTTTAATTTGGGCAGTTTGTAGGTAACATCATGCCAATATATACCATTTAGAAAACCTGACTTCTTTTTTTTTTTTTTGCTTCCATTGGAATGGGCAGGATATATTTTGGCCCTACTGGTAGCTTCTAGACAAATATTGTTGCTGTTCAGTGATGGCAGTTTAACCTATAGTTACCAGTATTAACAGGTGTTGCCAGACACATCACCCATTCATTCCAGAAAGAATAAATGCTTTTAGTTTTTTGGAGATTTATAAATTGCCCCCCCCCAAAAAATAGTTATCAATTTTCTACAAATAGAAGTGCACAGAGTTACAAATGCAAACTACGGAATATTATTGAAGAAACAAATATATATACTCTAATCCAAAAAGGTTCAGTATATGCCTCAATACAGAAGAGGATTGTTTAAAATAGCCTAATATTACATTATACCCTACTGCCTGACAAAAAAAGTGAATGCAGCGAAATAATAAATGTTGCAAAGAAAAAAAGGGGAGCTATATTAAGTGATCCAAGTGGTAATACATGGAATCTGTGGAATCGGTCTTCAAAAGATCATTGTGTTCAGATGTGCCATTGGTTTTGCCAACAGGGCTGTTGGTTACTTTTTTTACAGCGAATTCTTACTTTTATATACACAACCATAACATTATGACCACCCACCTAATATTGAGTAGATCCCCTCTTGTACTGCCAAAATAGCCCTGACCTGTTGAGGCATGGACTGAACTGGACTCTGGACTCTGGACTCTGGACTCTGGACTCTGGACTCTGGACTCTGGACTCTGGCACCAAGCCATCAGTAACGCATCCTTTAATTTCTGTAACTTTCAAGGTGGGGAGCCTCTACGGATCGGACTTATTATTCCAACACATACCAAAGATGCTCGATTTGATTGAGATCTGTGGGATTTGGATGCCAAGCCAACACACATTTTTGCAGTGTAGCAGGGGTACATTATCCTGCTGAAAGAGGCCACTGTGATCAGGGAATATAGTTTCCAGGAAGGGATGTATTGGTCAGCAACAATGTTTAGGTAGGTGGTGCATGTCAATGTAACGTACACATGAATGGCAAGACCCAAGGCTCCCCAGCAGAACATTGCCCAAAACATCACACTGCCCCTGCTGACTTGTCTTCTTCCCATAGTGCATCCTGATGCCCCCAGGTAAGCCACACACACACACCCAGCTATCCACATGATGTAAAAAAAAACCGTGATTCATCAGATCAGGCCACCTTTTTCCATTGCGTCATGTTCTAAGGCTCATGTGCCCACTGTAGGTGCTTTTGGCAGTGGACATGGGCCTGCATGTGTACCTTGACTAGTCTGTGGCTACGTAGCCCCATATGCAACAAACTGTGTGTTCAGACACCTATCTGAACCAGCATGAACTTTTTCAGCAATTGTAGCTACATTAGCTCTTCTATTGGATCGGACTACACAGGCCCCATGTGCATCAATGAGCCTTGGCTGCCCATGACCCTGTTGCTGGTTCACCGGTTTTCCTTCCTTGGACCACTTCAGACCGGAACATCGCAAAAGAGCTGTAGTTTGAGTTTCTCTGACCGTCATCTAGCTATCACAATCTGGCCCTTATCAAAGTCGCTCAAATCCTTCCACTTGCCCATTTTTGCTGCTTCCAACCCTTCAACATCAGGGGCTAAATGTTCTCTTGCTGCTTAATCTTATCCCACCCACTTCCAGGTGCCATTGTAAAAAGATAATCAATGTTATTAATTTTACCTCTCAATGGTAAGAATGTTATGGCTGATCGGTGTATCTTTTTCTTAAGGCAGATTTTCTCAACCAATGGTAACCAGTGGTTACTTTTGATATGAACCAAAGGATACATTTGCCTGTTATATTAAACTATGGAGTAAGAGATTTGATCCTCAATCAAACAAATTTCTCGGTACTAAAATCATAGAGATTATAGAGGGATGAGTAGGGTGACTTCTTGTTTCTGCAACTGGAATTTCACACCTGCTGGCCCGTTATCCAATTTGTGTTCTAGTTGTGGCCAGTTGTTGAATATGGTGATGGTGCATATTTCTGAAGACTCCTCTTTTCTTCCTGCATTTCTGCAGTCTTGATCAAAAATTTCTAACTCTCCTTAATAACCCAACCAGACAAATATTGAAACAAGCTTCTTGTGGGTATTGCAGAAACCATTTCACCTAGAAAACGTGGGTCTGCTTAAAGTGGACCTTGCACAAAGTATAAATACTGACCCATTGCACCTAGTAGTCTCTGCTCTCTCAACAGTTGCACAAATCAGGGGTACATACATTTTCATTTCAGAATTAAATCCTGTAGGGGACATGCATTTTGTAGTCCCTAGATTAAAAACCACTTTGACATGCACATGGGTCCAGTAGCTTGTTACACTGGTTCTAAAATATTTGTTATGTTCAACTAAAGTGCTAATTTTGGTAACCAAATATAGATCAGTCAAATTACAGATGATTGATATGACTTTAAAACATTCCTTTTAATGCAACGTATACTTGAGAAACCTGTTTATGGGTAATTCAGGAGGGGCAGGTCCTGTTATCCGAAATGCTTAGACTGTATGAAAACTTTGCTTATTATTCATCAAGCTATATAGTTCAAGGAGAAAAAAAAAAGCTCATTATTCAAATGCAGTTGTATTTATTTTATTGCAGAGCAGCCCATAATCGTTCTTTAAATTTTTGAAGGTCACATCTTTTCATCAGGACAACGTTTGGCTGTTTCTTCCACTTATCCTCAGTGTCCAGCACCAGCATCCCCCTGGCATATCTGCCATGAAGCTCCACACTCACGGCACACTCTAGGTATTCTGTTACAATGCTTTCATCAATTGCTGCAGCCATGGCGTAAGAGTCATAGGAAACAAAGCCGTATTTCTGTTGTAACTTCGCTGTAATCTTCTTCATAAACCTGGCTTTGTCAGTGTCTTGTTCCACCCAGTTTCTGAAATACTCCTGAGGAAGAAAAAGGGTTAATTGTGTTAAGTAATAAGGTTAATAGGCATCAAGGTTTAATAACCAGACGTCAACTTTTAATTACAGGACTTGCTAAAACTTTGGCTGGTTAAGACTGGGCACTGCACCCCACAATCATTGAAAAACAGGTTTAGCATATGTGTATTTCTTTCCCAGCAGTCACAGAAGCACATTGTGGTAACTGCATCATTTTTGCTAACATGTTTGTGCTGCTCATCCAATGAGTAGCATCCGTTGTTGTTTTGCTAACAAGGCTGCTAGCATCCCCACTTAATTTATTTGAAGAATATTAATCTTGTGCGCTAGAATGGAATAAGTTTTCCCAGAACCTGCCCCAAAAGCCATCAATGGACACCTAACGGACAAGACATTTTGTGAGTGGAGAAGGAGAGATGATGCCACATCCCCACCACCTCCTCAAATCACAGAATGCCTTGTATTCTTTAAAATACAATCCATTTTCTGAATAGAGGAAAGTGAAGAGGGGCGGGTGGTGTGACTGGAGCAATGTACAGCTTGGGTCGCAGCTGTCCTTCTCTTCAGTGCCCGGAAGCTTGCATTGTCTGGAGGGGACGGCATGCTGTAAGGTAAGATTTGTATACTTTGCAGCCGCCCTCTGCACATAACACCCAGCTTTTTAATGATTTTTATACCCAGTGTGGTGTAAAAAATTATCATTTTGCCTGGAGTGTGGCTTTAAGGAAAATTATCATGAGAAAAGTATGTAAGTTGTAGAGTTAGGACTACAAAGATTGGAAAAAGAGTTGCCATACCATTGCGAGGCCATGTTCCCGTGTGAACTCCAAAGCAGCAATAAAGATGGGGCATGTAAATTCATTTGTTACTATATAAGCAGCTTCTGGATCCAGGTAGAAATTAAATTCGGCACATACAGTCCTGTTTCCTCTACCTAAAACACAGACATTATTATACATTTCGTTTTCAGTTGATTATTATGAATTCTTAACAGGAATTTAGTTGTTGAAATACGAAGAGAAGTTTGAGAAAGGATATTTCAATGGATATTCAAGTTTGTATCCTAGAGTCTCCAATAACACAATTGTGCCTGGCTTGTAGAAGATGTGTTGTGAGGCCTGAGGTGGACCCCCAAAGGGCAGAGAGGGCCAACATTTCACTTGGGGGCAGATCCTTAGCCAGTGACGGGATGTGTGATCAAGAAAGTTGGGTGCCAGTCACTTTAGTGCCTTTTTGAATGCTTTATTGGCGAACATCAACTGGGAGAGAGGGTATAGGGCTTAGGACAGCCATAGTAAAACTAGGACAGACTCCAGACTTGCCAAACCCTTCAGATGTCCACAGGGCAGTATCAATAGAACAGGCTGACACGGCAATAGAGCAACAGCTGAACATGGATATCAGCACCTGGCACCTCCAGTAGTTATAAGGCTCCTCCGGCTTTGCTTCCCTATTTATAATGGTCTGGCCCTCTAGCAACTTCAGTGTGAAATTATAGCTAATTTGCCTACAAATGTCAGGTGGTCATAATAATCTGGCCAATCAGTTTATATGCCCTTCCCCCACACATGCTCCACTGGTCATGAAACCCCCAGTGATTGGCTGGTGAGACAAGACACCCCCACTCAGGCAGGTACAATTAACAGCAGAACATGTGGAATAAACCAGATAATAACCAAATTAGCTAGACCGATTACAGCACTAGCAATACTAAAATTCTAGCAGCAACTACACAGAAGGTGGTAGGGGCTACACATGCAATAAAGATGGTAATAGCTCTATAAAAGCGAGTGATGCTACTGCTTTTGTACGCTCCTCAGGTGAAATGTGGTTAGATCTATGGAGAAGAGTGGAGGACTGGAAAACTACACATGCACCAGGGTCATATAAGGATTGAGTCAGGTACCAACTCTCATGTGAGGGCAGGGAGTTGTCCCTCTGCCTTCTGTTTGCCAGGTATCTGCTTGTCTATGGCCTGTCTTACACAGCATAATTCATTATATTAATGTGAAATTAATATTCATGCAATCTGTAATAATTACCTTCAAGATTTCCTCCCATGATATATAATTTGTTAATCTTCTTTGGAAGAGTAGGGTCAATTTTTGCTGCCAAAGCCAGATTGGTCAAAGGTCCCACTGCTACAACACTGATCTTGTTACACAAAACGTGGAGATAAAAGGGACAAACTAATCACAGATAAATACAGAAATCAATGACTCGGTTTAAACAGCTGCTACCTGATATGTCTGTCACATTTATCCATCACATACTTTACACAAAACAAAAAGGCACTTCAGACATAAGGCTGAAAGATCCTAGGGACCATAGGTATACTCTGGGTGTAACAAGGTGTTTGCCTTGGCTGGCAATTTCCAGGAGGGCCCCAAAACAGGCAAGCCGGGCTGCACAGAATTCTGCAGCCTCATCGAGCAGGAGCAGCCGGACTGGGCGGGTCTGGATCCCCACAGCTCTGGTTGGGTGTCAGAGGAAGGCGGTCCCGAAGTGCCAGTCGGGCGGTGGAGAAGGCTGGGTGGCCGTAGCACCAGTGATCCGGCAGTGAAGGAGGTAAGGTCCAGCAGCGAGTGACATGCAAGTAAGTGGATCACACTGCTGGTAAAGGGATCCTGCAGAGGTTAGCATATATTCTGCACAGCCCACCTGCAAGTCTATGGTGGGCTCTGCAGGGTCTCAGGGGGGCTGGGCAGGATCTGTGGTGGGCACAGCTGCCAGCAGAGCCCACCAAAGATCCTGCCCAGCCCATCTGAGACCCTGCCAACTGCCCCAAACCAAAATACACCATTCGGTATAATGTGTAAAATATGCAGGTGTTTGTGGTGCTCAGGAGCCCCAGCTGCTGTGTTTTTCTGTCCATTAGATTGTATGGACAGAAAATGCTGTATGCGGAATGGGCTTTCGGCCCATTTACAGCTTTTTCTGTTCATACAATCCTGTGGACAGACAAAATGCAGCAATTGGGGCTTCCGGTTGCTGCAAACACAGGCATATTTTACACTGTATTCCTATAAGCCTGTATTTGTGCCAATTTAAGCCCTAAATCAGGGAGAGCACAGCCTGCTTCACCTTCCTCCAATGGTTTTTCAGGTACATTTGGATGCACTGACTTTGTTTCCATAGGAGGCAAGCAACAAGGGACTATTGAGTAAACAAGCCCATAGGTGTAGAGTCACTACTACCTTTATTTAAAATGAACTTTATTTACTAAAATATATTCATTTACATTCATGCAAACAAGTGAACTATGCACCCAGAATGCGTGCAGACGCACACCCAGCATATATACCCAGAATTCATCAAGGTTGGTTTGCTGTGGAACATACACTCCAGGATCAGAATGTATTCCAGCAAAGTCATCGTGCTCCTAAAATGTAATTTTAAAATGCAATGCATGCATGACATCTGAAGCTGATTGGTGGCTCTGAGGAACATGGACAGTTACTCTACAGTAGATTTTAAACCATGCAGTATGATGTCCACTGTGTGAAGACATATTCAGAAGATTACACAATCGTTAAAAAAATAATTACAAGCCATGCACACATGGTACTGCCAACCACCTTTAGGACTTGTTTTAAAATGCATTGTGCTTTTAGGTGTATTCAGCCAGCTTTTGACATCAATTTGAGACACTTCTGAGACCTTTCAGAGTTCATGTACAGGGATAAAGACCTTCAGCTGACCTCCCTCTGACCTGCATTGACCTTCTATGCTGCATCAATCTGCTACATCCTCATTACCATTTATTTGTATGGAGAAATAAGCAGTTCTGATGCTAACAAAAGGCCATTGACAGGGGCCCGTACAAATGCATTCAAGTATCTTAACTATTAACAAAAATTAATCTTATTTGTGTATAACTGGACTGTATATCCTCAAATCATCCCTGGATTTGTCATGACACTGTCCTTCCTTCTGGAGGGTGGTTACTTTTGTTCCCCATCATCGCTGTGTGTGTTGTAAAGTAGTCACCACTCCAAGCTCGCTCCTGTGATGGACTACAATATCATGTTTAGTTTACTCATTTGTATCAAGATTGTAGCAAGCTAAGAGCGGTGACTACTTTACAACACACACAGGGACCATGGGGAGCATAAGTAGCCACCCTCCAGAAGGAAGGACAGTGTCAGCACCAATTCAGAGATGATTTGAGGAGCTACAGCTGAGTGATACACAAACAAGATACATTTTTGTTAATAGTCAAGGTAGTTGAATGCATTTTGAAGATTTAACTCCTGAGTTTAGTGTCACTTTAAGGTGGCCATATACAAAGATCGATGGTAATCTGATTGCTTTCCATGTTAGTGTATGGGCCATGAGCAACTGCAAAAGTAATCTCAGCAAAAATCTGAACAAAAATGGACAGTTGTTCGGTAGCTGTTGCACATTACTTACTGTGAAAAATGAGGAAGCATTTCTACCTCCCTCTGCTCTTATTGTGCTTGCATCAAATCATTAAAAGGACAGAGGGAGTGAAATTAAGTGAATTATGCTAAGTATCCACTGATCGTATGAAAGCAACATACAAAATAATGGTTGGGTAGGGTTTGCTGATACTTACTGCACTGACTCCTGATTTCAAGGGAAGCACTAGAGAAAATGAGGACTGACGCGTATAATGAACCATTAGGATCTTTACGGTCTTCCAGCAACTGGTGTCAAGTAGTGCCGAACGAGCATTAGGAAGGACTAGTAAGTGCTTGCTACCATGTTTTGGCATTTATGTTTAATGGGCCTAATAGATGAAACTGCTGGATGGATATGCCACATCTGTCCAGACATATACAGATATTATGTTAATATCAGCTCCTCTCTCACACTTCTGTAAGATAAAGGTTATTCAAACATCTTACTTGGTTCTCATGCTGACTGATTATCCTTATTAAAGCATGGACAGCATCTTCTTCTTGTATGTGCTCCAGTCCTGGACTGTGTGGGTCTTTTTCATCTCCTAACCCATCACCTCCAAAATGTGTAAATTCTGGATTAATTTCTCCTAAAACTGACTGAGATGCTCCACAAAACACTGGAATCTAAAAAATTTAAAGTAAAAAATTACAAAACTGAAAATTGAGATCCATCCTGTTTGAAAAAAAAAAAAATACCCCCCTTTATTTACCACCACTTTGAATCATGCAATTAAAATCAAGTGTTTCACATTAGGTGCCAATTATTTGTATCTTCTTAGAGCGTATGCAGGTGGAAATCGTCATATTTAAACCTCAGATATCTAGGGTCCTGGTGTTTTGTTTGCTATTGACGTGGGGTTTCCTCATGTCAAGATCAATAGATCTCTATGAGCCCTCAGAAAGAAGGTTGTGGAATCTGGGGATTGACTGGGTTAAGCAGAAGTCCATATACCCATTGCACTTCTGACCGATCAATCCAAGAATGAGCAGGTGGGTGCAGCGGTGGTCAACAGATGGCACCGTCACATGCACATGATATGAATAGAACACCTGCACTCCAATTACAGATATGATGCATCTTTATTGACATGAATGTGACATCACACAAGATCCCCTTCCTCAGCCTGGGGGGATTAACAGATCGACACATAATTTGAAATCAAATATTCAATAGTAAGGAAATTAGAAGTGCAGATTTCAGATGACTGCAAATGTGTCCAGCAAACTAAGCCCAAGAGCTGACCATTTGATGCTCAAAGAAGTCTCCAATAACTTTTTCATTGCAGAATCTGCAGGTTACTATTCCAACAGTTGCTGTCGAAGTGCTTACATCTACAACTAAATAGGGAGTGTACTAATTTAGGAGGTGTGCAGAAAAAGAAGCATTTGCTTGTAAAAAGAACATTTGGGCAAGAATCCAGTTTGCCATTAAACACATGTGCAAAGACCAGGTCTTTTGAAACCATGCGCCCAAAGGTGCCTATATACTTTACAACCCTCGCAAGACTTTTGTCTTACGATCTGCCCATCTTGGACAGGCAGATCGTATCTGCGATAATCGCAAGCCCGCCCCCCTGAGCGGCGGGCTTCCGATGACTGCAATGCTGAACGGGCAGTGTGCGCGTGCACACACCGGCCCGTTCGGCAGTCATCTCTGGATCATGTTAAAAACCAGCCGAAAATCGTACGATTCTCGGCTGGTTTTCCAACATGCTCGATATACAAAAGTCGTGCGACCGTACATTAGGAATGGTCCAAATATATGAAATGGAGGGTTTGGATTGGCCTAGGAAAACCCTGATTTGAATCACTCAAATATTTTGGAGAATTTAAAACAGGCAGTTCATGTGAGAAAACTCAAACAACTTGCAACTGAAGGAATTTTGCACTGAGGAGAGATTTATTTATGGGGGGAAAATGCATATGGTATAGTTTTTAATAAAAACCTGTTGACATAAACCATCTATACAGTAGCTGGCCCTGTGTACAAAGATAATGCAGTTTTTAAATGATAAATATTGACAAAGGTATTTCAATTAAAAACACTAATTTAAAAAAAGAAAAAAATCTTTGAGTACCCACAGAGAGGAAATCACATTTTTTTTAAATAGATTGGTGCAATGATCAAATGTCTATGGAAGGCCCCACCAGTGAGCCGCTGTCTGATGTTACTGTTGGTAGGTCAGGTTATTCCCATTTCCCCTCCTCCCATTTCCCCTCTCCATAGCAGCAAATATGACACTTGGGTGAACCAAGCTGAAAGTTAATTCACTTACAACTTATTCCTCCACTCCCGTGGTGAGATCAGTTATTCCCATTGAAACTTTCCAGGGAATGATTGGGTGGGTCACACTGGAATAACCTGATTGTTTCATTAAGAAATGGAAAAGCTAACCAAGTAAGGCAGATTTTACATATCATGTGCTATAAATAAAATGTAAGAATTACCTCCATCCTTTTACACACTTGGAGAACACGCAGTACATTCTTGCAGACATTTTCAACGGTGGTGTTCCCAAAACAACAAGTTATCCCAACAATCTCAACCTCAGGGGCTGCCAGAGCCATCATCAAAGCTTGAGCATCGTCCACCCCACAGTCCACATCTACCAGCAGCAACTTTTTAGACATTCTTATTCAAGAAAGGAAAACTTTATATTAGTAAGTAGCACACATTACAAAGTGTATCCTTATTCTAATTCAAAGCAGAGCACCTAGGAATCTCCAAGATCATTCTTTTAGCTCTGCAAGAGCTTAAGTTAACAAAGGAAGGATATACATTCACAAGTAATTAACAAATATGAATCATAGCTGCTGTTTAAGCCACTAACTGTGTTGCAGGCCTAACAGGATCTGAGCAGCAATAAGGTGCTTGGACCAGATGTCTATAGGCTACATGGCCGGGACCTGACACTGGAACACCGGGGTACCACAACAGGAGACAGGAATGTAGCCGAGAAACAAGCTGATGTCAGTAGCATCGAGCGGTAGGGTGTCAATTTAGGAGACAGAAGTGGAGTCAAGGGCACAAGCGGAGGTCAGTAACAACCAGGCAGTGAGATACAGGACAGAATCCAGTAGGCAGGCAGAGGTAAGCAGGTCAGGTCTCAGGTAATCAGAAACTAGCTGAAGACCATCTAGCAATCTGTCCATGTTGTACATCTGTTTGTTTAGGCCATTTGGTGCTGCGCATACACACCTGAACACTAACGTACGTCTGCATGCTAATGTGCGCCTGCCTGTGTCATGAGCCAGAGCACGCACATGTGCTCGAGGTTGCACTGGTCTTCTTGAATGTACTGAATCTTCCTTACAAAATTGCTTAGATCAATATTGTCACTGCAGCTTTCATCAGTAAGATCTGAGAATGTGTCTTTGAAACCACTCATTTTGACTTGCTGTGTAATGTCAGCCCACAAGAGGACATAGGAGTGGAATGCATTCTGGCAGATAAACCGGTATTTTTCTGTACTTGCAGGCTCTTTAAAGTGATAAGAAATGGGGAAATCTGCATGTATTGCAGAAATATGCTACATATGTTTTTTTTTCGTTATTTCGCCCTGGCAGGTACTTCAAAAAAAGTTATGGCTAGAGCTGGGCTTTAAACCCAAAATTCTTAGGTGTTTTTGGCAGCATTTCCAGTCGCACCGCTCTGCACTGAAATCTATAATGGTAGCATAATGCTGCTGTCCATGTTAAACTGTCAATGATTTACTGTGGGTGGTCACAGAACACTTGTGACAACATGTGATCATTTAGCAATCACAACACAAGCAATGTGAAAATATGCGATACTTCAAAATGTCAGCTGTCAGTGCCAGGAGAGCGCCAGTGTTAGTTTTCAGTCCAGCATTTCCAGAGCAGAGAATGATGTCCAACCCAAAGGTCCTCCTCAGGCTAACTCTCCTGCTAACCCTATAGGGCCAGAAGTGTGTGGTTTAATGTCTCCCTCTTTCCCTCCTGTGCCGCTATCTACCATAGAGTGCTGGGAGTGATGTAATTTCCTCCGAACACCGTGGAGATTGTGGGTGGCGGTGGATTACATGTCGCAACCGATGAGAGCTGATTTTAATTGCGGATGTAATTGGCGCCCGGTGGTTGAGACATGTAGTCCAATCCCGCCTACACTCCCGAATATCACCAGGCGCCGATGCCATCCGCAATGAAATTGGCTCTCAACGATTGCGGTGTACAGGATTCGAATCCCAGAGCGGCAGACTAATTTAGTGGGCAGGGGTGGATCCAGAGTCATTAAAATGGGTCTGTCATCCACATTGCACATTACTATGTTTTTTTGCTGTAGAGCTTTGTGATACACATGATCCAGGCACAGAGTGAAGGATGGAGGGCCCCAGACTGAAGGTAGGGGGCCCGGGAACCTGCACTGTCGGCGCTTACCAGGGCCCCCTTCCTCCTATCTGGGACCCCCAAGTGACAGAATGCTAGGGCCTAGTCACATCTGGAACTATGTGACCCTGGTAATTCTTCCACTGTATAGAGGACTATAAATCCCAACAATACATTATACAATGCAGAATCGGGAAGTCGGCTCCATGTTCTCTCGTCGCGAGTGATGAGGGAGCATGGAGCCGGCTTCCTCCGGTGCAAAACACAGGAGAGAAGCTGATGAAGCAGATCTCTGCTTCATCAGCTTCTCTGGGGGTCCCTAGGTGACATCAGGGGTCTTGGAGACCCCTGATGTCTCCATAAAGAGGACCTGTTTGGTGAATTGGCTATCACATAGGGGATTTCTTAGTCCCCTATGTCATAGCAATAAAGTTAAAGTGACATTAAAGGCAAAAACATTTTTCCCTCCCCCCAATGTTAATGTCAGCACTTACCTTAAATGATGTCTCTTATTCCGATCTTCTTTCCTGATGTTTTCATCTGTCCCTCCAGCGGTGCAGCGGGTCTCCGATCCAGCGCTGACTCCTCTGTCCTTGCAGGCACTTCTGATCCAGCGGTGTCTATAGACTTACCTTGGTCTCTCCTCGTCTCCCGTCCGAAAATCCGAACTGCGCATGCGCCCGCCCCAAGATGCTTTGCGGCTGCCCCAAGCAGTTTCGTTTTCTCGGGACGGGAGCGCGCAGCGAAGACAGGGTAAGTGGAAACTGCTGTTAAAGCGTTTTTTTGTTTTTTTTTTAACTTTTTGCATATATCTACTGGTTGCTAGCAGTAGATATATGCAAAAAAACGGAGGGTTTAGAAACCCTTCAAGTGTAAAAAAAAAAAGTTTAAAAAAAAATTAAAAGCATTAAAAAAAATATTCACAAATAAAAAATACATAAAATAAAGACAAAAAATATTTTTAAAGTCCCCTGCCCCCTTACATACACACGCAAACATGTCGGGTGCGCCTATGTGCGAAAACGAGGATTGCACCCATTACACCGCACATGTTACATATTGTTGCAATAATTGTAGGGCCATTAATCACTGATAACACTAAACTGATGAGCTGCAAAAGCATTTAAAGTGTCGCCTATGGCCAATTTTGGATGCGGTCGTTTTCTGTGATTTCGCGGGTGCGCGCAATTTTAAAGCTTGACATGTTTGGTGTCTATTTACCCGACGTGACCCCGACTTTTATATTTTACCAAAAAATTGGGGTGATAATAGATGTGTCATAACATTTTATAGTGAAACAGTTTTTTTGTCAAAATTTAGGGTACTTTTTTTTGTTATATAGTACAAAATAAAAAACCCCAGTGGTGACTAAATACCACCAAAAGAAAGCTCTATGTGTCCCCCAAAAAATTGTATAAAATTAATTTCAGTACAGCGTTGCATGACGGAATAAATATCAGTCAAAGTACCGCAGCGCTGAATGTGAAAAATGGCCAGGCAAAGAAGGGGATTTAACACTATGGTATTTAAGGGGTTAATTAATCTCCAATATCAATCAGTTACAAAATAATAGCAATCAAGTAAGTGAAGGGTTAACTTTTCCAACACAAGGTATACTTGCAGTAAGCAGACTTTTGTGATTCCACACAAAGGAAGGTGCTGAAGAGCAGGTCAGCGTGGGGCTCCAAAGGGCAGGAGTCAGGAAGATTACAGCCTGTGAACCTGGAACTCAGGATGGAGAGCGGTGAGGTAAGTAGTTTTTTTTTTTTTTCTTTTTCAGGATGGAGAGCGGTGTCCCTCGGCAGCCGACAGCATCAGTTACTCTGAATTCCGCGGCTACATGCCGTGGAGCCGGCTACGAGTGACGTCGCGGGACCTGATAGGAGCTGTGCACCCGCTGCTGTTGCGATGCGGCCGTCCAGCCCAGTCAGAGCGGTGTTGGGAGAGACTATTTTCTCGGGGGAGGGGGAACTGGACGGCGCCACTGACCCTAAGGCTGGATACAATGTTCTGTGTGGATGCATTGCACCAAGTAATGCACATGTGTAGGAGTAAATGGGCCCATATAGTTTCCATTTCATGCTAAACTACGGTGCTTAGATATAAACCAGCACCATTGCAGAGAATGGGATCTCTACTTGATATGCATTCTCATTCACATGCATTGCATGAGTTTTATAACAATCAACAGTATAGCGCTAACAGCCTCACGGTGTTACACCCAACAATGTGCATTCCAAACCTCAACGGTATTATGTGAAAACAAAATAAAATGTATGAAACACTTTTGCAAGAGTGGAATTGTTTTCAACAAATCTGTACCACATATATCTAAAATTAAATGTGATAATAAGAATATCTCTTAAAAAAATTATGAACAGTGAACTACTTAGTATATTATGATCAAAGTGAAAAATATGTAATGTATCCTCAAATAAATGAAACAAATGTCACAATATAACAAACAGTGAACCACTTCGTATAATATGATCGAAGTGAATATTATACCATGTATCCTCAAATGGAACTGTGAAACAAACTGTCACAATAAATGTGGCTGTGTATATCTCCTAGTAAAAACCAAACAGTGAACTTTGTATAATATAAAATAATAAAAATAAGTGATATTCGATATATCATCTAATATGTAAATACAACAAATATCAATGGCAATATAAATGTCATATATTGATGTTTCAAAAACTGTGTAGAAAAATCTATTAAAAAGAGAAAAAGGAAGAATAAATTGTCTGTAGCAACCAAAGTGTTCAAATGGTGCGATCTCCCATTCTTCTTCCGACTATTCTAGATGATCCAAACAGTCAGAGTCAGAAGAACTGTCAGTGTATCCCCGCAGCTGTCAGTGTATCCCATTCAGTGATAATTCGTGTTGCAAAAGAAGGAAGCGCATAAATCCCCTTTAGGGTATGTACCCACCGGACCGCAGATGTTTTTAGGCCATGTACAGCACCAAGATGCAGGTAGTCATTCGCCGTCCTCTTCACAATCCTGACCTTTACAGGGTTCGCTGCTGTCCCTATGAAACTTCCGTTCGAAGTCAGGAAAGAAAAGGCAGTACTTCCATAGTGTGGTAAATTAGGATAGTTTATTAGATAAAAAAGTGCTTGAACAAAATATAAGATATATAACAAAATTCCGGCCGGTCAGTCTAAAACAGACTCAATCAGATTGACGGTGTGACGTGACTGCAGGATGCGTTTCGTCACATAGACGTTTTCAAGGGTCGGGGACTTGCCAGTCACATCACACCTTCACATTTATCACATTTATTACCACATTTGATTTTAGATATATGTGGTACAGATTTGTTGAAAACAATTCCACTCTTGCAAAAGTGTTTCATACATTTTATTTTGTTATTTTTTCACATAATACCGTTTAGGTTTGGAATGCACATTGTTGGGTGTAACACCGTGAGGCTGTTAGCGCTATACTGTTGATTGTTATATTTGTAAGGCCCACTGCCTGAGTTATAGCAGCTTCTAGCAAGTCCAGTTTTTCTTGCTTTTCTTGTTTTTCTTGTTTTCTCGCCCATAAGCGCAGGTTTTTGTTTTTCATTGCATGAGTTTTGCTGCATTAAAATGGACAAGTCTGAATCAGCCCTTATCCTACTTTAGGTGACCTGTTATTGCATGCTTACTTCTCCATTGCCAGGATCCTCATGATAAACACAAGTAATCCTATGCCAGTTCTGCAGCTGAGGTCCACTGATGATCTGTAATTATTTCCCAATAAATGCAATCCTGAAGAAATGATAGATTTCCAAAACAGACAAAAACAGACATAACATGCTGCACTCATATTTACAGCCTACTCTGTTGGAGAAGTATTGGGAGAGCAAAATATACTCTTCCCAATACTTATTTCCAGCATGGGACACTGCAGCTGTCTTCAATTGATGGGGAGGGGGGCTAGCGGCGCGGGGGGGGGGCGTATTGTGGAACCTGGCCTTGGGGCGGCAGGTGGAGTAAATCCGGCCCTGGTCACAAGCCGGCTCCATATACTGATAGCTGAATTATCATGTAACCCCTGATCACTTAACTCATGGCTTCTCCCTGAAGGTAGTAGTGACTGTCAATCACCACTTCCCGCACGGATTCCCCCCTTTCCCTCTCTGTTCCTTCAGTGCTCATTGGAGGGATAGACAGGGGAAATGGTGGGAACAGCTGGCTCTGACTCTAGAAAGGCAGAGCCAGATGTCAATAGCAATATGCTGAATTTGGGTCATAGGAGTACATTAGTAAATGTACTCCTGTGACCCAAAACAGAAACAAAGGCAAAAGAAAGATTTACATTTACTTCTCTTTTAAACAAAAAATCATGTTTAAAACATAAAAAAAGGCCAAGCCTCCGCCCATACTGGAATAGAGTTTATGCTTTGATTTATAAGGCACTCCGGATCCGACCACCCCGTGACCCACAGTATGTTTTATTGAATCGTCCAATCCCTGGTTTATCCAGGTCCGAAGACGAATTACTGTCGTTCTTTTTTCTGGCTGCAAAAAATTCCTTGGCACAGGCCTGGAAATCCCCGACAGTTCTAAATTGTTGTGGATAATGGTACATGAGAAGCTGAGTAGCATCCTCAAGAATACTCGAGGTAACTTGGGACCCATGGATGCAATACTTGAAAATTTCTGAGTCTCTTTAACCAAGCCTTTCTGTTGCAGTACCGATTTCTATTCAGTGTTCCGGATGCCTATCTGATCTTTTTCTACTCTTTCTCTTTCCTATGCTTTTAGCCCCCCCTCTTATTGCTCTCCTAATACTGCTATTTTGAGCTCATTATGTAAAGTTCGTTCTTGTCTCTGTCTCTTTGTGAGCATCTAATATGTCTGATTTGTCATGAAAGATACTGCTATAAAGTTACATGACCTTTATTGACTGTGTATCCATACTTGTCATACGAGATGCTTTGTGCATTTCATCTCCTTGTCTTGTACAAACATTTTATAAAAACTTTGTGACAAAAATAAAATAAAAAAGGCAAGGTTAGCTGTTTTTAGAATAATGTTTAAAGATATAACGAAGTTAACTTAGGTGCAGGTCTTGACCTGGTTTCTAAATACACACAGCCATTATATTATCTTGGTTTGGTTCATGTGAAGAGCATCAGGTTTACCAGGCATTCAGCTAACTTCAGCAGACATTAAAGGAGGACCCCACTCTCATTCCCAAAGAAATACAGATTTTACAGTTGCTACACAAGTCGTTCTGTAATTTAATGTTATTACCTTTCCAATTCAATCTGAAGCCGCTGTACTTTTCTAAAACTGTTAAAAAATTCAATGTAATATGCTGACCTTGAGGTGTTCTGTCCACAAATGTTATATGAACGCCCCTAGAAATGTCATTCCCTGCTTTTTTGATTGCCTCACAAATTTTCACAGAAGTCTGCACTAAGATACCAGTAAAACATTAGGCATCCACTGCAATAAAAATGTCATTTTTGGTGAGATACTCCCTAAGGGCTAACTATTCTAAAGAGATGCAGACACTGCAACTTTCCTCATTAGAGCTCATTTGAAAAGTTCCCCAGGTTAGTCTGGAAAGGACATCGTGAAACAAACAGCTTTTTCGTCTGAACAGAAAAAGGTCGAAAAACTGCAACACGGCTTGTTAAAATCCTTGCAATGTACACTTATCACCCAGAGGGGAATGATTTTTACTCAACAAAAATGGAGTTACATTTGAATTAAGCATACCTTAGCCCAGCAGTCAAGGAGGTGCCTACTGTTTTGGAATTCCGAACCACTTTCTGCCGGTGAAACAGAGTTTGACGCTGTGAAGATATACAGATGTTTGGGAGACTCTCAGTGCAAGTGACAAGGGCAGTAGATACAGAGCTTAATTTTAAACCCTTTGTAAAACAAACAAAAGCTTATTTGTCACAGATGATATACATTTTAATTATTGGCCACTCTTCTTATCTGGGCAATTAAACACAACCTTTGTTACCACTGACAAGATGTGGTCAGCACATTCACACTTACTACAAACACATTCTTCCTTGAAAGACAGTTAACAATTTCATTTCTGTAGGCTAAAACATTAACCAGCTACCGCTCTGGAACGCACACGCTTTCGGTGTGAACAAGCCCTGAAACAACATTTTTCACAGTAATAATATGGGAGCTGCCATTGCTGTCTTGATTTAGGCGATTGGGATATGTTAGGAAACCTGTCTCAACTATTATTAATAAGGCAATTTTGGCTTCTCCCCACTCCAGCCCTCCCTTCTCCATTGATGTAAACTTGAAGGACCCAGCAGGCCAAATAAATAAATATTTTATCAATCTATGGCATTCCAAAGACACTGCGTTCCACTGCAAACGCAAAAAATAGAGCAAGCCCTATTTTTTGCGTTTGCAGTGGAACGGAACACTGGCAAAGTCTTGCCACGCGTCCGATCGCAATGCGGGGGCGTGGAAGCGGTGCCATTGAATTAAATTCACCGCCGCGCCCCCTCCCACCTCAGAACGCGGGGAGAAGTTTCTTAGCGATCGCGGTGTGTTCCAGCAGCTACCGCTCTGGAACGCACACGCTTTCGGTGTGAACAAGCCCTAAGTGTATTTGTGTTTAACATGTGTAAAAATTTTATTCATTATGTTTTTTTCCTGTTTTACATTTCATTTACCTTTATATGTAAAGGCCTAGTGGTTAGCACTTCTGCCTTGCAGCACTCAGGTCCCCTGGTTCAAATCCTGGTCAGGACACTATCTGCAAGGAGTTTGCATGTTCTCCCTGTGCTTGTACAGTATAGGTTTGCTCCCACACTCCAAGGACATGCTGGAAAGTTAATTGCTTCCTGTGTAAATTGGTCCTGGTGGGTGTGCAATAGGGACCTTAGATTGTAAGCTCCTTGAGGGCAGGGACTGATGTAAATGTGCAGTATGTAAAGCACTGTGTTAATTGTTGGCGCTATTTAAATACCATAAATAAATCTCCACGTGTTTGTGCGGAGCAAGCTGTCCACTGAAAGTACTGTGACAGAGTAAGGACAACGTGTAACACCAGAAGTTCTTACAACTGTTAGCTATTTGCAATTATTTATCTAACTTTGCTTAAGGACTAACTTACACCTACTGTATGTGTGCTTGTTGATTATGCTGATGAGCACTGCCTTGGAGCAGCCCAGTCATTTCCTATGGACCATTTACAAGCTTTAATGCACCAAAAAAAAGGCACCTTACTATTTTTTTTGCCAAAACACATCACATCTATTTGTTATAATGCATTGAGCGGTTGGATGGGCTGTTTATTATGTTGACATGCATTGGGGCCTAATTAGGAAAATGCATTTGCTACACTTGTTACCAACCCACATATGCATCCATGGATGTGGACGTAAATACACATATGTGTGAAGTCAGCCTAAAACTCATCATAAACCCATTACAGTGAGATGTGCAATCTCCTTTAAATTTACCAACATTTAGTCAGGTTGGCCCTCACAACTATGGCTAAAGGTTAAGGAGGTTGTATAATTGAATTGTAGCATACAGTATGTGGCCAGTTTAAGGAGGACTCTAGCCTAGCATTTACTTTCCTGTCAGTGATCTGACCTCAAGTAAAGTTGAAGCTTGCTGTAAGCCTGCTAAACAGCTTGTTTCAAGCAGCAGTCCCATTGAGATCTGTGTAAAGGTCTCCCAGACTGGAACTGGCTACTAGAGATTTAGTGATTGCCAGAGATGTAGACAATCTGGCTGGATAATAGTTGGCATTTATCTGGTTAATTCCAGGTGTCTGGCATTGGTGGTACCTACCTGGGTGGAGTGTAACTCTACTGTAGTGTGGGACAGCCAATGAGGGGCTTATGTGCAGTTCACCAGCCAATCACTGGGACTCCCTCTCAAAAAGTGTTGGATGCTGGGATAGGGTACTAGGGTTCATATACTGGAGGGAATTGCCAAGTGCTCAGTCTTGTGTCAGCCATGGATTAGTCTAAGGCTGGTTGCTGTCCAGCCTGCCCCCAAGGCAGGGCCTGAGCTCTGGGGGTGGGGCTGCTGGAGTGCGGGAAGTGTTCCCCTGGGCCTCAAGTAAGGAGAGAGATCTGTGTGGCTGCCGCAGAGGGGCCCACAGACTCTGTTTGTACTGCTAAGGAGAGCATAGACAGACCAAAGGGACTTCAGAGAGAGAGAGAGACTCCATCCTGGTGTGCTGCGCTCAGTGCCGTCTGAACGATCACTCCAGTGGGACGCGGTATGAATGGGCCAGCCGGTACAGAGAGAGAGAGAGAGAGAGAGATCCAAGAAGCCCAGCAGTCTGTGAGAGGCCTGAGAATGTTTACAGAGAAAGTTATTCAGCATCTTCCTATGACCAGAGATCACCTTCAGGGGTCAGCAGGACTTTATACAGCAATGCCATTTTTCCAACTTTTTTTTGTGTGTGGTTGCTACAGGGGATATGGGTTAGGGGTTTTTTTTTTTGGGGGGGGGCCCAAAAATAATCTTGCACCAGGGCCCTTTGTTCCCTATGTCTGCCACTGGGCCCCAACAATGGCTAGCCTAGACTATTGCTACTAGTCAGTAGTATAGGGAGTTTGAGATTAATTGGGTCTGGTATATTAATAATCAAGTGCTCAAAGTAAAAGATAGTTTCTGAGATAGTTCAGTGCGGTACACCTCAGCATATAGATATCCACGGTTGATCATTGTCTGAATACTTAATGTATACTGTTGACTGTTGTTCCTGCGTCTTTTTTTTGCAATGCCTGACCAAATCTATATATTCACTCAGTAAAGCTGCTTATAAAACTCTTTAAGGTGTGTTGGTGTGCTGTGGATCCTTTTTGGGGCGGTTCATTTTGGCTTGGGGATAGAAATACCCGGGTTATTCTGATGGCTCCTACAGGGGTGAGCGCTACAATAAATTCCTGTTGCCCAGCTGTTATGCCTCTCCTCTGACTCAAACAACGGTTTATGACTCACTGACCTAAACGCTTATGCAGACGAGGAAACCCCTGAGAAGTCAGAAATCCCTCTTTGCATTCTTACAGATCTGGACTTAAAATATTGAAACAAGAGGGTGAGTATAACAGCCAAGCAGCTAGTATCTTCAGATGAATAGTTCACCAATAGCATCGTCCATGTTCCTTTTACTAGTTCACACACTAGGGTCTCTAGGCCGAGTGCAATGATAAATCTGTAGATCTTCTTTTGCAAGTTAATGTTTTAACTGAAAAGTTAAGTATCCGATTCTCCAGGTTCACATTTGTGCGGTGCAGTCCAATCCAATTTGAATGAGCTGCCAATTCCGCCTAATGGTGGAAAAAAACAAATATGAACTTTTTTCATGAACACCATGCATGTTGCCTTAGAGCATTGGGGGCACCATTCAAAACATTTCCCAGTGTTGCAGCCCATTGTTCAGCCAAAATTATGGGCAACGACAAGAAATCTAGGTTTTTTTTTACTGCTATCCAGGGCTCAGCAAGAGAGAGTTTACTGTCATGGTGACCATAGTTTCCCCAGACAGGAAGTAAAGAAAAATTGCAATAAAGACACAAAAAGCTGACTAGCCTTCTACTACTCTACACTGCTACTGTAGTAAGAACAATTCAGTTCAATCACTGATCAGGTCAGGGGTAAAAATGATCTCTGCGGCTGGACTCCTGCACATATAAAAGAATAATAGCTAGAATACAAGTTACAGCAAAAACGGTATAAATAATTACACAAAGCTAGATTTGGCCTGCGATGTACCATTGTTATAACTAACTCCTGAAAAGTGAATACAGATGTAAACCAGCTAAAGATCCAAATCAATGATGAGACATTCTGATCAGCTCACAGAAATCAAAGATTTTAGCTGTACATACGTACATAAATAACCTGTCACTGGTAATGTTAAAAAAATCATACCTGGCCGGCCCTCTACGTCTGTCCTCTGATAGGTGGCCTTCAGCAATTTACTTTGAAACTGTAATAATATATGTTCTTCTATTAACAGACTGTTTAATCAGTCATCAGCAGCATCATAAATAAATGACAGGAAAAAGAGAACCGCCCTCTGGGCAAAGTACATGAACACAACCTGGTCAAAGTAGAATCATTGTTAGGGGATGAAAACAAAACTCTTAACAGTCACTCAGTGGTAGCTTAGAGAGTGATTTCCACACTAGGAGAGATGTCATTCTCTTGTAGCCTAAGGCATGTAGTGAGGTGAGCCTGAATTAATTTCAAACATCCTGAGCATGGGGTAGTCATGGATTTAGACATTTCTAACTGAATGTTTAGTATGTGTAATGATATATTATCATTTATTACCATGGTGGGAACTATGCCTTCCATTTTGACAAAAACTAATTAATATGTTAAGTGAAATCGGTTTTCCTGACTCTGCTTTTAATTAGAATGAAAGGCTTGCTGCCAAATCTGAAGAACTCACATGAAAACACAAAGCAACTCAAGCTGCAGGTATTGTAATCCACATACATGAATTCTCTCATTAGGCCCTGATGAAGGGGATGTGTTCTGGACCGCTGAAATGCGTTGGCTTCTCTACTTGAATGTCCCCTTACCTTTTTGGAAAAAGGTGTGTCTGCACTATTTTAATTGTTGTGTAGCTTCAATTTATACAACTATTGATTAATTATAATGTGTATTTGGATCAAATGTAATACTTCACAATGTGTAAGGTCTGTAAAAGTAAATGAAGCCTGCTTCAGGGCCAGTTCACATAGCACAGTAACCTTTCAAATGAATGGCAACGCACCAGGACACCTAGCATGTAGTGCATTGCGCTTTGAGATAGCTTCACTAAACTAAAGGGTACTCTGCCTTTACTGGCGGCCCTCACACAATGCTTTGCATTTTTTGTTGTGGACACAATAAGCTTTGGACTACATGGGCAATGTAAAATATTTTAAGTGTGTACGAAAAAGCATTTACTGTTACTGCAGTTGATATGGGATTGTAGTCAGTAGGCAAATAAACATAACATTAATAAATAAATACATACATACAGACATTGGTGTCCTCAATGCTGAGAAATACAAGCAGATACTTATCCATCATGCCATACCATCAGTGACGTGTGATTGGCCCCAAATTTATTCTGCAGCAGGACAACTCCCCCCAAACATACAGCCAAGGTCATTAAGAACTATCTACAGTGTAAAGAATAACAAGGAGTCCTGGAAGCGATGGTTCGGCCCCCACAGAGCCCTGATCTCAACATCGGGTCTGTTTGGGATTACATGAAGAGACAGAAGGATGTGAGGAAGCCTACATCCACAGAAGATCTATAGTTTAGTTCTCCAAGATGTTAGGAACAACCTACCTGCTGAGTTCCTTCAAAAACTGTGTGCACGTGTACCTAGAAGAATTGATGCTGTTTTGAAGGCAAAGGGTGGTCACACTAAATATTGATTATTTCTGAAAGAATTCTTACTTTACAGAATTTTTTCACACCTGCCTAAAACTTTGCACAGTACTGTGTGTACACACACACACACACACACACACACACACACACACACACACACACACACACACACACACACACACTCACTCACTCACTCACTCACTCACTCACCTTTTATCTAGCTTCTGTAGCACACAGGGTGGCCTGCTGACAATTGATCCTGGGAAATGGGGAACACTACAAATTTTTCAAGAAGACACTGCAGCACAATGCTGATAACCTCTTTGCAGCAAGATTTGAAATACTCTACATTCCCAGATCTTGCAGGAAAAACTACGTCACGTAGCTTAGACGCCATGGGGGAAGCTCAGGGAAAAGTACGTTAACCAACTTTTTTTTATGCTTACTCTTCAGAAAGGGCTGGAGGGTGGAACACCTAAAAAAGTTGCATTTTGGATGCAAGGTTTGCTTTAAAAGAAAGTATATACCTATTGAAAAAAATACAGTATGGTTCGCTTTAAATTTAACAAGGGTCTTAAAATTTGCTGTTTAAGGAAAATATTTATTTTCCAACACTGCCACCTACTGACCATTCTTGAGATTGCTCCTCACTGGGCAATACTTTGTAATGTTCTCTGCTATGATAATTATATACTGGATAGATTACTTGATGTCACCACTGTCTGAGGGCACCAGGTCTGTTTTGCCATGTATATTTGTTTCATGTATTGTGACTAAAGGCAAATGTTACAAAGACTAAAAAGCTTGGCCATAAGGGTATTGCATTTTAGATTACAGGGAATGCAGAAAGACATAGTGGAGAAATGTATTTTTGAAGAACTAGTGTCTATATTCTGCAGTTTTCTTATATTTGCAAAGAATGCTTACATTAAACTTCCATCATTACTTGGACAAAAGCTGGATTTATATATCAAAGTAACATAGGAAGTGCCGATGCTAGCTGGTAAACTGAGAAAATAAGTCAACTGGAGCAGCTGAGACGAAAGCAGGTCTGCAGTCTCTGCGTTTTATCAATGGCTGGATGTTTTAGGGCCCATTCCCACCTTAAAGCACTGGCATGTTGTCTAGATTTCTTTTTTCTTCTCATTAACATGAGTTGCTATAAGGCAGTCCATTCAAATGGGATGGAAAAGCACCAATACGCCCAATAGAGTACTCAGTACCATAACGGACAGGTATGAGCAGGTGAGGGTGGAGGAGAGGGTGCATATCCCTGTGTAGGTTCCTAAGCAAGCTGAAACTCATACAGAAATTTCTAGGAGCTCTGGTAGTGTTAGCTATAAATACTTATTATCTATACTTCTCAGCTCCATCTAGTGCCCATAATGGGGTAATTTCCTGATAATACAATCGACCAGAAAAGAGAATAGACTAAGAACATTTGTTTGGCCTCCACTCTCACAGGATGAATTTACATGCAATTTCGCAAGACAAATAGCTCTGTGAATTACTTATAAACACATCCCTTAATGTTTTGTCAGATGAAGGGACAGAAGGGGGCACCATTGTTGGACTGTGCTTAGGGCACCAGTTTCCCTTAATCTGGCCCTGACAGCAGGGAAGTACTGTCTGCTATAAGGTAACATTATTACTTTGCCTAACATGGGCAAATTTCAGGTTCAGCCAAAGAGAAAGCATGTTTCAACAAAATCTGTGCTGCCAGTAATCTGTGAGCCGCCATTACAGTCTTCTGAAAATGCTACATACCGCTACCATCAGGGTTTATCATTAGCCCTATGGACTTGGTAGTAATCCTCTGATACCTATATAGACAGCAGTGTATGGAGAAAATTGCCAGATTAACCTTGCAGCAATACATCTTCACATTGGCACAGCAAAGCATCATTCAAAACCTCACAGAACTGGATTTTAATGTTGGTGTAACTATGACCCAATTAAATAGGAGGTATGAAATGACCTCTTGGATACTCATAACAGCTAACACAGTTCATCTTGTTAAATGATTAACTAACTTCACCAAGATGGTTTATGGGATTAACACCCGTCATTGATTGTACAAAGCAGGTCAGTGAAGTTTAGAGTTTATGATATAATTCTAGAATATCAGTATACCAGTAGCTTCTATAGATATATATGGAGTTCTGTGCTCTCTGTACTTACCTACAGAATAAGTTGGCACTATAGACATGAGTGAAATAAATAAATGTGAAAGATTATTGTAAAGTATAATAGATTTATTGAGTGATATCGCAAATCAAAAGTCCTAAGATATCCTTCTGCCCTGTTTTAAAGAGAACGTATTGTGGCATTGCACGTATTTGCTTTTATTTAATATGGTCAGTGCTAAAAAATTAAAATATTTTTAGTCAGGTTAATGTAAAATATATTACATGAACAGTCTGTATTTTAGCGTATCTGTTTTGTATCATTAGTCCCAGTGGCAGGCCTAACAAACAAAGTGCCCTGGTGCAAGATTTCTCTGCCTCCCCCCCCAACCAATAACCCCACTAACCACAAAAGGATTAATAAAGGTGAAAAGAGTATTTCTTTTTTTTAAAAAAAGGCAATTGCTGCTTATATACAGGGCTTTAGCAAAGTAATTGTCATTCATATGAGGTTTAGTTCTACTGCTGATTGGTTTCTAGTTTCATAGTTCTATGGAATACTATGCCGTTAAAGAGAGTACTTGTACTCATTAGTATTGTATCTGACCTATCTCCCTGTGCTGGTGGATTCAGTTATTGCAAGCTTTCCAAGGGCGATATGGCCAAGCAGGCTCACCTTTTCACAGGTCCCGGGCAGGAGAACCGGGACCTCTCTGCTCATCCCATCAGTGGGTTGTGAGCGCCCAAGGCAAGAATTGCGTTCTCCTACCCCATGGACCGTTAGCACTCCCTGAGTATAGGTGCATCCTTGCCTGTACCCCAATAGATGACTACAAATCCCAGCAATACATTATACAGCAATGCAGAATGGCACCAGCTAGAGAGGACTACATTATACAGCAATGCAGAATATAATCAGCTATAGCGGACTACAAATCCCAGCAATACATTATACAGCACAATGAAGAATAATACCATCAGCTAGAGAGAACTCCAAATCCCAGTGATACATTATACAGCAATGACGAATAGCAACCAGCTATAGAGGACTACAAATCCCAGCAATGCATTATACATCAATGCAGAATAATATGAAGCTACATACCCTGTGTTGCTCCAAGATGCTGACCTGACATCTCCAGCAGAGAATCTTAGGTGGCTGTGTGGTGTCTCAGGAGGGCTGTTCAGGTTCTATGGTGTTCTGTGCGGACCCTCAGGCGGGCTTTGCAGGGTCTATGGTGGGCTGTATGGACCCTCAGGTGGGCTTTGCAGGGTCTATGGTGGACTGTACAGACTATAAGGTGGCTTACAGGTTCTATGGTGGGCTGTGCGGACTCTCAGGTGGGCTGTGGGGGGTTAAAGGTGGTTTGTGCGGTGTTAATGGTGGCTGTGCAGTTCTCAGGGAGCTCTGCGGGGTTAAAGGTGGCTGCACAGTTCTCAGATGGTCTGTGTGGAGTTAATGGCGCCTGCGTGGCTGTCAGGTGGTCTGTGCGGAGTTAATGGTGGCTGCGCGGCTCTCAGGTGGTCTGTATGGGGTTGATGGTGGGTGTGCGGCTCTCAGGTGGTCTGTGCGGGGTTAATGGCAGCTGCCTGGCTCTCAGGTGGTCTGTGCGAGGTTAATGGCAGCTGCACGGCTATCAGGTGGTCTGTGCTGGGTTAATGGCAGCTGCACGTGGCTCTCAGGTGGTCTGTGCGGAGTTAATGGCAGATGTGCGGCTCTCAGGTGGGCTGGGCGGGTTAATGCCAGCTGCGCGGCTCTCAGGTGGTCTGGGTGGAGTTTATGGTGGTCTGCGCAGGATTACTGGTGGCTGTATGTGTCACAAAAAGTGCAATACTTTGTTCAGGCTTCAAGCCTATTGCTGGATAGAAGACAACTGTAATCATTCAATCAGAGAAACAGGTTATAATAGGGAACATTACAGTGTAATGTTCCTTAATATAATCTATTTCTCTAATTAAATTAAATTACAGCACAGTACTCTCCCCCTTGCTGAGAAGCCCCTGTGCAGGGAAGAGTGATCGCCACCGTCATGGCTGTCCTTAAGGGGCCCCGCTCAGTCCCCTCTGCCCAGTGGCCACAATCCCTGGGAGCGGATCTCAGTTGGCTCTCCAACTCCCTTGGGCCCCGGGGCGGCCGCACCGGCAGCACCGCCGGTAGTTCTGCCCCTGATTAGTCTTGTGCTTTCAAGGTTGTCCTTACCTCCTGCGGTAAACAACCTGTTGTGTACTGAGCTAAATAGCTCAAGGTGTAATTTACACACACAGGTAAGTAAGGCAGAATGGTGACTCCTCCCCCCTGTACCTCTATACATATCCATCTGAGGGTTCAGTAAAAGATAGCATGCCTGAAAGGAAATAGCTACTGCTCTGTTGTCTCTTCAGAAAACTCATTTTGCTCTGGAAATCCTTATCAATTAATGAATAGTTATTTTAAAACCAATATATAAAAAACAGATTTAAGATATCAGCTTCATAGTGCATAAACTAAAAACAAAAAAATATATGATAGTTTCCATACAGGCTATTGACATGGGAGCTTATGTGAATGCTGTTTGACCCAGTGTAGTATTTCTTAGTTAGCAATGTGTTGAACTGTGAGCAGCACAGATTGTTATATTTACATCACTCACCCCTGTTTGCGTGGTTCATTTAGAGTTTTGCAAGCCTGGAGAGTAAAGCCACTGTCCTGATGTGTATGACCTACTTACCTGTGTCATCCATTACACCCACTCGGAAAGCAATAGTCATCAAAATGAAGCTGTCACAAACCTGGACAATTCAAACTGAGCATATGAAGAACAAATCCATAATCAGAATATTTTTGGCTATGAAATTCAATTTTTATCCAGAAATACAGACAGTTAAAAATATGTGCAAAACTTGACATTTCCTGTAACAGTCAAACTAGGCCTTAACCCCACCCAGTTCCTGATTCTACTGATCCTACCAATTATTCAGACATATAGGGGGTGATTTACTAACCTAAACACACGCACGCACCAGGTGCGTGTGATTTTCACACAGCAAAACGTATTTATCAACCAAAAAGTCTCTAAAAGCATATTTCCACTAATGCCATATATGGAAAAATCATGCACATAATGCATATATAATGCTGCTGCACAGTTTAGACAAAAATGGTTAGCTCATGCATTTACATTCCTGCATTCATCAACGCAAGCAACACAACATAGAGCTAATTTACACAACATCACCTTGCAATTCATGCAGGGCTTTGCACAACACACCTGCTGGGTGTGTACACACTACAAAGGTGTTTAGATTCCACCAATAGCTCATGCTGGGAGGGAACACACTACAGAGGTGTATACATGTTCGTGGTGTGTTTATAAGGTTAGTAAATCAACCCCATACTGTCTATTCACAAAAGGGTGAAGGGTTTGGAGAAGGCAGGAGAAGTGATCAATCTAGGACAACATAGCTGATTTAGAAACATTCTCCAATTTATCTCACTTTCCAGTTCAGCTATGTTGTCCTAGATTGTTCACTTCTCCTGTCTTCCCCAATCTCTACACCTTTTTGTGAATAACCCCAATAGTTTTTAATGAAGGTTACTTTTTTCTGTATATGCCTGTTTAAAATTGCCCCAATTTGTGATAGGTTTCCTTTATAATAAGTGTCAAAGTGCTTTGGTACCAAACCTAACCCTAAATGTAGAGATTGGGTGTTGTAGGGTCATGGAAGGTTGTGTTACAAACTGACTGTCAATTGTGATTATCTAATGGCCTAGTGATTTTTTTTTCTTGTGGTACTCTTTTTATGTTCCGCCATATTTAAATGGGCTGTCTTCTGCAGACAAAAACCGCACTGCTAGCTTCCATGCCAAACTGGCCCTAGTTTCCATGTGTCTGCATGACTGCATTGGAGACACTCGTTCTTCAGGACTATTATAAGTGGAGTATCTACTCAGTATAGTGTTTTGGAAATTGCCAGGGCTATGTAAATGAATAAAATAAGGAAGTATTGTAGAAATATTTTGCAACCTATGTGCAAAGCTATTCTACCTTCATGTATACGAAAGTAGTTTTCAGACTGGGGTCTAAAATAAAATTAGTTTACTATACAATCGAGAAAAGTGTATGCAGTATTTCTTTTATTATTTTATTTAATCTTCTGCAGTCTTCCGAATATCCATAATTACAAGTAAATGACACAAATTGTACAAATACCTTCACCCTCGGATCAACAGATGCTTACTTCCACTGGTGCACAAAAGTCCATTCTAAGTCACATCCAGACTGGTGTAGTCTTGCTATTACAACTTTGTCTGACCAGCTGCTCCCAACTACACTTAGATTTTTGCATTTCCATTTACTGTATTACTATTTTGAAGCCAGTGCTTAGTGGCAGCTGAAAATATAGACTGAAAATGGAATGCAAATGCAAGTATTATAAAACTGAATAAGAAACATCTGAAATCCATTAACAAAGCCATTATTTTTTCCATATTCTTTTTTGTTTTTTTTTAAAGAATAAAGGTTGTTTTTGTACAGTGCCTGTGCGCATACTGCCATATGCGAGTCGCCCACACAGTGACTGCAAGTGGCTATCTTGTGAGCATTTAACATTCATGCATCCCTGATTGCTTGGCTCACCATAATAGTTGTGGACGTTCTTTTGATGCGACTGGTATTATGTGTATACATCAAAGGGATGGCACAGCCAGTTACCGTTACTGGAATGCCACCGGGCTGTAAAGTTAACTGAACAGGAAAAGGCAATTCCCTAGTCAGTCTTATGGATCAGAATCAGAATTAGCAGCACTTACTGTTTAAATTCTATGACAAGTTCAATATATTAAGTGATCTGACCGATAACTAGCCTTTGATTCCTTAGTCCTTTATTGTGGGGATAAAAGTAAGACTGTCACTACCAGTGCAGTGCAATAGATACATGACAATTAATTCCTGCTGACATGTCTCCCCTCTTAGTAATTCATATTCCTGTTATTTAATAATAGTGGGTACCCAGTACACATCACAGGGTTCATGGACACATCATTCTGCTATCCATGTCTGTAATAATAATGACATTATTTGCAAACAACGCACTTCATGATTATACAACCTATATTAACCTTCTTTATTGTTTAGTACTTGGAAAAGATTTGTCTTACGTGACAGATTTTGTCCTTGATAAGTTCTAAAAATATTTTTTAAGTATTGGGATAAGATCACCTTGATTTTAAGCTTACCACTTTAAACCACATTCTCAGTTTGTAGTCACACACAAAAAAAAGATGCACCCGTGTGCCGCCCCAGTAGAACATCTCTAGCACAGAGATAAAATGTGTCTGTGACAAGCAGGATATTCTTAAAAACATTAAACTATAAACAATCAGGTAACAAAATTCTGTCTTCCTTAAGACTTTATAGGTTGCATGCTTGATCTGGGCAGTGATAGCCAGGCAGCTAGCATTTTCAGAAGGAGGTCAGAAGGGGCAATATTCTAATCTCTCTCACTATGGGTTTCCTTATAAAGTGACACTGTCACCTTGCCTATGGAGGGCAAAGTGACAGGGTGTCTGCAAAGGGCATGCCCCAAATTCCAAATAATTACCATACCTGTGCTTTCTTCCACGCTCCTTGCTCCTCCGCATCTGGTGCTGTAATCAGCTGTGTCTGGGACCTGGGGGAGCAATGGGGTAACTTCCCTGGACATGTAACAATATCTTGAGCTTAATGATTGGCTGTTAGGAGGACTGGGCACTGTCACAGGGTAGCTGGTCACATACCCAGAGGTTTTGGGTATTCTTACTGGCTGCGGGGCAGCAGGGAGCTACAGTGGAGTGCAGGTAAGGTGAATAAGTGGGGGTCTGGGAATGCCCTTTGCAGAGACACTGTCACTTTGCCTTGCATGTGCAAGGTGACCGTGTCTCTTTAAACTCTAAACTGAGTAAGCAAAGGTTATATTGATTTCTGTGTTACAGCTCTTACCTGATTATTTTATTGGGAAAAAACAGGTTCCGTTTTTCATCAGTTGAAAAACATATTTTGCAGGGTGAACTCACATGTCTGTTTGTTGGATACATTTCTATAAAAAGTGATGATTTTTTTAGGCTGCTATTTTTATCCAAGTACTTTCTCCTTGAACAAGAAAAGGTGACCTGAAAGTTTGTGCTGTCATTATGCAGTATCACCAGTAGATGTCACTGTTACCAAACACACTTTCAGTACATAGCCTGTGTAATCTGTATTGTAGCATTTATTTATATCACCAGGAAAGCTGTACTGTTATAAATGGACACTAAATTATGCTAGTAGCTTCTATCACCCATTAGTTTATCAAATTAACACTTTCTGACTTAGCTGACACATTTATGAAATCATTTTCAATTTAATTTGCAGCATTTTATGACACTCCCACTCTTTTAAAGTTGATTACAGTCGTTTTGCCCAAGAAAGCAAAGCATGGTCATTGCGCTTGAAACAAAGTACTTTAGAGCAAAGACTAATTGTATATTATTGTTATGGTCTAGATGTTTTTGTGGACCTATTTAGCATTTATACGATCAATGTATAAAAGTAGTAATAATAATAATAATTATTGCTATTATTATTTTTTATGTGTTAAGTATGTTTTTCTATAATAAATTGATCGTTTGGAGACCTCCTAAAACTACATGCCATGCATTATGCAGGAATTGCTCTACATAGGTTAGAAGAATTATGTTTTTGTCATACACAAAGCAGAATTATGGGGCGAGTGAAAAACACTCATCCCCATAATTTAAGCCGACCTGTGACAATATAGCTGTCACAGGTTAGCTCTATTGATCGGGAAGTAAGCAAACACATACTGCCGATCGCTGACTTCCCGATCCTCTCCCTGCATAGGCAGGCACAGGTAGAGCTGTCAATCAGCCAGCGGGGTGGATCTCGACAGTATTAGGGGATCCGTCCTGGCAACATCCCGCTATATACTGAGTTTTGGGTCACGGGAGAACGTGTCCTCCCGTGACCCTGAAGATAATTATTTATTATAATTTATTATTTCTCCGGTATGATAGTTTAAACCAGTACCATATCCAGTTACTATGTGATGCACAAGCCTCATAAAGTAAACAAAAAAATGTCCTTTACCTTCCCTGACTAAGTCAAATCCTCTTTTATTTCTGTCTTTCATGCTTCCCGCTCAGACACTGTAGCTCACAGTGGGAGGGTTTCAGGCACAGAGTTAGTGCTGTCCATCCATAAAGCAGTGGGCAGGACTTGGTGTGGCCTGGTGATGATTGACATGCTATAGATTTATTGATCAGCAATGGCAATGCTGATAACCACACCCCTGCAACATCTTCTCACCCCACTGTAGTGCAAACAGCCACAGCCTTCATTACATGAGAGTGGCACGGCACTGGTTGACGCAACAGATTTTTGTAAGACTTTACAGAGTGAATAAGAATAAGCTAAGCAAAAATGTATTTATAATTAAGTGCTTCAGCGCAATTTTTTTTTGTTTTCTAATGGTAGGCCATAGTTCTACTTTAAAGTATTTTTACACCCCAACATCTGACCCTTCTGTGTGACCCTAAATGGAAGTATTCCCATTTACACTCCTTTCTTGTACTTAAATCAGATGCCATACACATAGATTGCACCTGCTGTAGGTGAAAACCGGTATTCCACTATTCATATAGCAGTGCTGAAAGAGTGGTCAGGGAGCTCAGATTTGGATTATGATGGGGTTAGATGAGAAGGTTCTCATCTCCTCTGCTTAGATAAAGAACATTTGCCAGTGGGTAAACCTAACAACAATTGATGACAAAGAGAAAAAAGAGCTACCATTTACCACCATATATTTATTGACGTTGCCCAGGCCTAGTTGTTTACCTCTGTCATGTTCCTTACAGTATGTTTGTGAGGGCTGACAGACTTTATTAAGTGAAATGAGTCAAGGAGTAGGGGATGGATGAATCACTCTGTGAAGGTGCCAAGGATTAGAGATAGATAAATAAATTGTAATTATGCTGTACTGAACAAATGTAGCGTACAGAGAAAAACAATGTACTGTATGTGAGTTGAGTAAAATAAACAGAATACTTTAAAACTCACAATAACATGCTACACTGATAACCTAAAGTAGCACTCCAGGCATATATACAGTATATATACAACAGGGCTCAAAATTTCCACTCGCCTGCTCGCATTTGGTGAGTGGAAATGCCATGCAGGTGAGTGAAAATTCAGTCAGGCTTGAATCAGTACCTGACTAGTGGGAGCAGCTGCTCCTGCTGGGCTCTCTGTTCTGTCAGCTGCAGCTCTTCACTGAGCTTCGGGTCAAAAACGGAGTGATTAGTAATGTCTGCAGACCTTACTAATCACACTAGATCACCAGGGATCTGCCTGCTCGCCTCCTCCCTGCAGAAAGACAAGCAGGTGAGGGGGCTTCATTGTTTTACTTTACATGGTGGGGGACAGGGGGCTTCTTATTTTATGTGTGAGGGGGCAGGGAATAGGGGGGCTTCTTATTTTATGTGTGAGGGGGCAGGGAACAGGGGGGGAGAGGGTAA
>NW_017306289.1:1286171-1310835 GCF_000935625.1 Nanorana parkeri | reverse complement strand
TACATACATGTGTATATATGTATGTATGTATGTATGTATGTGTGTGTATATATATATATATTGTTATGTTGCAGCCTGATACAACTGGTTAAATTCCTTTTTTTTCCTCAGTAATCTACACTCAGTACCCCATAATGACAAAGTGAAAACTTTTTTTAGAAATGACTGTGAATTTATTATGACTAAAAAGCTGAAATTTCACATGTACTTAGGTATTCAGACCCTTTGCAACAACACTTGAAATTTAGCTCAGCCACCTGCCTGCAAAGCTCAGAGACAGGATTGTTTCAATGCACAGATCTGGGGAAGGCTACAAAAAAAAATTCTGCTGCACTGAAGGTTCCCAAGGGCACAGTGGCCTCCATAGTTCTCAAACGGAAGAAGTTTAGCATGACTCCAAGCGCTGCTTGCCTGGCAAAACTGAGCAATCAGGGGAGAAGGGCCTTAGTAAGAGAGTTGGCCAAGAACTCGATGGTCTCTCTGACTGAGTTCCAGAGATCCTGTGTGGAGATGGGACAAAGTTCCAGAAGGACAACCATCACTGCAGCCCTCCAACGATCTGGCCTTTATGGCAGAGTGGCTAGAAACACATGAAAGCCTTCTTGGAGTTTGCAAAGAAGCAACTCAGGACTCTCAGACTGAGGGGAACAAAGAAGCTGTGATTGAGCCATTAGGCAGATATCACCAGAAGAGGTGTCCTCATTGGAAGATTTCCCGTCAACTCCTGTTCCAATGACATCTCACTCAGTGACAAAATGTTGGATTTCCTATCACTTTCTGTCCCAGAGACAATGGCCACCAGGATAATTAGAGAGGGTGAATCTTCTTACTAGATACACTGGCAGCAATAATGAGGTTTTAACACTTCTATATGCTTTTGCAGCCATTCCGAACCAGGATTCCTGCAGAGGTTGTTGGGAATTCATTACGTTGTGGCCGATTAACCTCACATTTGATGGTGCCCACAAAGTTCCTGGTCCAATGCCAATTGGCAGAGCCAGTAGCATGAAACCAATGGTTTTTTTTTTTAGCTGTCTGCAAGAGTGCCATTCTGACTACCACTATAACTACTGACCACAAATATAAAAAGCATTTTTTCCCACTGACCTCCAATGGATTAGTTTAAGAAGGCATTTCTGAAGACTTGGAAATTATTTTAGGCATTTCTCTTAGGCAGGTTCTGATAGACTGTTATTTCCAAAACAAACTAAAACTTTGGCTATACATATACAGTATTATAAAGTATCATTTGGCCAGACACTGCTGGTTCATTTACAGATGTTTGCCAGTAGGCTTAATAACCTGCAAATTACAGTTGTTTATTTTGAACAGCCAGAATAAAGTAAAAGCATTGGTAAAATAAACACTGGTGGGTTTGATCATTTTATTTTTTTGTGTGTATTATTTTTTCATGAGCTATTAAACGGGGCATTGCAGGGGGGGTGTCCCTGTTTCTCATCTAATTAAGTTGGGAGGTATGGAGATACGTTGTATGAAGGTTAAAGTGAATCTGTGCTTTGCCCGTGTACAGGTGAAACTCGAATAATTAGAATATCGTGCAAAGTTCATTTATTTCACTAATGCAACTTAAAAGGTGAAACTAATATATGAGATAGACTCATTACATGCAAAGCCAGATAGTTCAAGCTGTGATTTGTCATAATTGTGATGATTATGGCTTACAGCTCATGAAAACCCACAATCTCAGAAAATTAGAATATTACATGCAATCAATAAAACAAGGATTGTACATAAAACAATATCGGACCTCTGAAAAGTACAAGCATGCATATGTACTCAGTACTTGGTTTGGGCCCCTTTTGCAGCATTTAATGCAATTACTTTTGCACTATATTCTAATTATTCGAGTTTCACCTGTAAGTTCAGTTTTAGGGCTAATGCACACAGCCATCTGTGAACGTGCAAGGTCAATTCTGGTGTATTTCCCCAACCAAGGAGCCACAGGTGATCCGTACAGCCTCCCATAGAAGTCAATGAATGTCTGCGGGTATACACTGAACCTGCGTAAACATGCACATGCATATGGGTGCACAACCTGAATGCAGACAGTTTGTGTTCAGATTTGTGTGTCTGTACGCATGTGCATACCCGTAAATACAGCTGTTGACTTCTATGGGAGGCTCTTGGCAGCACCTGTGGCTCCTTGGCTGGGGAAATATGCCACAATTTGCATTGTATGGCAACAGGTGGCCATGTGCACGAGTCCTTTAACAGATGTCCACATATGCATATACTTGTCAGTCTGTACAGTCCCTAAATTTGGAAAGAAAGTCCACTGTAAGCTTCAAGTCTCCAAAGTCGTGGCTTTCACAGGATAATGGACTCCCTGTGTGACAGTGCTGATAGGCCCAGCACCATCACGTGGGTATATCACATGGGTATATCACATGCTCCTCCATACCTTTTAAAAATAGAAATTCTGCTTTGCAACATTGTTCACCATTTAGCTAACCAAATAGTACCGTAGACCTTTACTGACCTTCATTCTGGGCAGGAGTAAACATGTAATTACAGATCACATTCACAAGGACTGTGCAGCTAGCGCTTACGATATTACCGTACACTTTTGTATATTGCATTCTCTGCCTGTAGTAACCATGATCAATACCCCTATTAAATACCCAGAAGATAATAAATATCACATAAGCTACATATATTGTTTGCTGGACTGGCTGATTGTTTCTATGTTGTCATGGCAAAGAAACATAAATCCTTGAATTTCTGCTGCTTAAAAAGTAATAATGCACCGATGTATCCCTATGGTGACATCCAGCATATTTCTACAGTAATGATGAGCAAATGGTGACATCTAAGTGTTGACAAGCAGGTTCAAGGAAAGGTCTCCTCGGTTTAGAGGCTGTGTTATTGTGCAAAGAAACATGTTTTTCTGTCTTTTTTTTTTTTCTTTTAGAGGAGAAATGGTACAATTAATAGCAAATACTATACATACAGTATACGTGTACAACTATCAGTCCAACAAGCTTCTTGCAATTTTTGTTTATTATGACACCTGCTCTACAAAGCACTTGGCCTACTTTAAGAAGGACAGATTAGGATACAATTCAGTATACAGATTCAATTCCAACAGCTGCTAACTCTCGTCTCTTTAGCTATAGTGTATCTGTTGATGGGCAGGATTGTTAGGTTTAGGGTGAGATATGATTGGGGGGAAGGGGTAATGCCATATTAGGGAGAAGAATTTAAAGGCCAAGTCCATCTTTGTGACCATGTTTTAATGTTACACCTATTTTTAGTGTGTAACATGAAACATGCTCATATTGCTCAGCCCCCCCCATGCTCAAACTTACCTCACTTACCTAAATCGCAAGGTGCTTCTCCCTGCAGCGTCCTATATTTTTCAATTTTCGGCTCAGCTGTGTGAGGCTTCACCCCCACAGCCGCACCATCTAGTCACAGATCCAATCACATTATTGTGAATGGAGAGTCTAAAAGTCCAGTGTGCCACTGTAGAAGAGGGACTCGTGGATCTCAATGGAACACAAATGTCATGATGTCACCACACTTATAGTCCATTGACTGCTTCCTCCAGCCCTATAATGGTACCTCCATATGGACTTGGAGATAAGGGAATAGTCTACAGGAGCCTGATCATTGCGCTCATGTTGCATTGATCGCGGTTGCAATAGGATCCAAGGCAAAAAAAATATTAAATGCACATTTATTTTCATCAATATGGGGGCATGTATTTGTAAAAGTTGGAATATGCCTTTAACGTCCATGAAGAAGATGAAATAAAGGCATATACATTAATGCTTTGTACAAATATCTATGTTTAGGGTTTAATTGGTTGTTTTTTTTTTACACAAATCAACAGGTTCCTCTCAGATATGTGCAAAGATATTGCAACATTTAATAACCCCCTAGGAAAATGGCGAAAGTGATATCGATTTTCTAGTTTTGGATATAGTTAGAAAAAATTAGAATCTATGTCTTTTGTTTATGTCTGTTACTCCACTGGGAAGATTTTCCTTCATTCTCTGTACCAAAGAGACCCCACTGGGAAGATTTCCCTTCATTCCCTGTGCTGGAGAGACCCCATTGGGCCAATTTCCCCTTATTCCCCATGCTGGAGTGAGCCCAGTGGGCAGATTTTCCTTCATTCCTTGTGCTGGAGAGACCCCACTGGGAAGATTTCCCCTCATTCCCCATGCTGGAGTGAGCCCAGTGGGAAGATTTTCCTTCATTTTCTGTGCCGGAGAGCCCCCACTAGGAAGATTTACTTTCACTCCTCACTGCTAGAAATACAAGAGAGATAAAGAAAGAAAATCTCCTCAAAAGAGGCAGGTGTCCCCATTGTGTGATTTCTCCGCTATACCTGTTCCAGTGACAATTGTAAAATTGTAAAGTTCCCCTCACTTTCTGTGCAGATAACAAATGCCAACAAAACAGATGGTGAGAGTGAATCTTCAGATAGGAGACACAGACAACTATAAAATCCTTAAAGAGGTACTAACCCTTTCCCACTTTACCAAGAACTAGAAAACAGGCTTTGTCTGGTGTGTCACATTACATTGGCTAAATGCCATAGGCACTTACCAAGACCTAGAAAACAGGCTTTGTCTGGTGTTCCACATTACATTGGCTAAATGCCATAGGCACTTATGGATCTAGAATTAGTGAAATAACTCACACAATGCGTTACTGTGTGTGGAACATTTGGTACCGCAGTATACACGTGTAAACACTGTGAAAAAAGCATGACAGAAATAACAAATGTAGGAATAATTACATCTGAAAATTATTCTCTAATAAGTGATTGCTAGGCAAATTGCTGCTCACTACCATGGTCTATCTTCTGCAAAGGTGGAAGAATGACTGGACATAAGGTGCCTTTAAATGTACTTCCTACATTTCTATAAACAAATAAAAATGTACACACTGGTCTGTTCCAGCTATAGTCCTGTTAAAACCTGAATAACCTCCCCTCACGACGCATTCAAGAAGAAGCTCTAAAAAGGTTGCCAGGACAACTCCGATTTTGAAAAGCTATTCACAATATACAGCACAATTTTCTAGGGCATTGAGTGCACCTCCTGTAAAGCTACACAAGTGACTGATTTCACATACGTAATGCCAAATTGCAATTCTAACAATTGCAAATCAAATGCAAGTTGCAGTCTATGACTTTAAGAGAGTGGCTTGCTAACATCATATGTTCTATTAAATTAGATCTTTTGATTGAACTATAACAGTGTGTTTCCCTCAAGTGTAACTGAATTTATGTACTGATAAGAGCCTAAACTATATTGATGACTAGGCTCCAAGAAGAAAGAGGCTCCAAGAAGAAAGAGCAACCTTTGACCTTTCAGTGAACAATCTGAAAACAATCTGGTCATTGAGTCATGTGTCATATCAGGACATTTGGAGAAAATGCATCCTGAATGAATGTTAACCACCACACTTCATACAGTGCACTGTACATTACATACTGGGGCAGAAAACTTAATTGGCCAGGGGTAGCCAAACTTCGGCAGCCAAAACTACAAATCCCATTAGGCACTGCGAGCCCCAGACATGACTTCCAGAGGCCGATGCATGATGGGATTTGCAATTTCACCACAGTTGGAGAGCAGAAGTTGGCTCACCCCAGGCGTAGGCTAACAAGTATGTGACACATCCTTTGGAATTTCAGACATAATATGCTGTGCTTTGCATACACTAGACTGTCACACTCCTTATACTACACTTATACTACACTGTACTATGTGGCTGCATACACCATACCCCTCTACCCTATACACTGTGCTATACATTATTATACATTATTCTTTTATGCTAATCATTTATTTTTTTAAACTTGTTTAAAACTTTGGAATTCCACTCTTTACTGTTATGTTACTAATAAATAAAATAGCCCCATATGCCCCCCTTGCCCCTCTCATTAGATGTGTATATGTAAATATAGACATTTAATTGGGCTATTTTCATGACAATTTGAACTGGAGTTCCACTTGAAAAGAAATTGTACTGCCTATGTGTGCAGGTTGGATAAACAGAAGTTATCTCTCTTCATCTAGAGCTCACTTCCATATGCTACTTGGCTCTCACCAACCCTTCAAAACTTCAAATACGACCCTATAGCCAACCTTCAACCAAATTTAAGAAAATACTTTCAACCATTTTTTCCTTTCTTCTTCTTTATACTCTTCTATTCCTCTAGAGTATAAGCTTGTATGAGATATCTAGTGTAGCTGTATATCTAGTGAAGCTGTATTATCAGTCATAACCTATATACACGTAGAGCAAGCATTTGTACCCAAATATGTTCACTTGTCAGGAGCTAAGACCTACTCTGGAATCCTCATCTACAGGATTGGCAGCATCTGCGATGAGGGGGACCTCTAGCCCTTTCATCCAGATTTAGAGTCGAAACAGGCACTTGCATTGTGGTATACTTTGCAGCCATGTCCTGTATAGTCAGAATTCTGCCTCCCTTTTACATGATTGTGTGTGTCTGTGCACCTGGAAATACCAGGTTTGGAATACATATGCACTTGAGCACACAGCTTTTATATTACAGCTGCACTGTGCAGTTGTGAAAGAGTGCTGCATGCAACAGCTAGTTGTTGGAGGTGTTAGCTTTCAAGCAGAAGAGAGAGCAATACACTCGGCACACTCTCTGGTTGCATTTTCCCAGAGACCCAAAGCATGTCTAAATACATCACCAAGGTAGATCTTTGATCTGCATACAATTTAATTGGCATGAAAGAAGAAGACAAATGTAAAACCTAGGATGGTCACTAGGAGTACCGGAGTACCTTGTTTTCAGCCTCTGTAATGCTCAAGTAATCTTCCAGTATTTTCTCAACAAAACCTTCTGAGATCCACTTTTTTAATGTGCTGTCATCTACCTGAGTGACATGCTAATTTTCATTGCCTACACACAGATGCCTTGTCTGTACTGGCTTGAAAAACCTCTGTGAAAATTAGCTCTATGCTAAGGCTGAGCAATGTCATTTCAAACTCCCTTAGATGCCTTTCCTGGTCTATATAGTCTCCAAAGACTGTCTCTTCATGAACCATGAAAAAGTTCCATTACACAGCACTTTCTGGGATTCACAAATTGCTACTGGCAGTTTATCAACAACTACTCTGTTCTTGTTTCTTCCTTTTACAGCTCTCACTTGTAAAAATGCCAACCTCAAGCTCTGATCTTCTAAAGCAATCGAGGCCTTTTAAGTGAGCTCTCCTTTCCAGTCCTGCCCTATTGAGGCCAGAAATCACAAAATCCTTCTGCACTGAGGCTGACATATCATCTGTTGGAATTTGAGCCATTCTTTTTGCTCTGTTTTTGCTAAAGAAATCTCTCCAGCACAGATAAACTATTCCATCAGGGATCAAGTACTTCCTCCTACTTATCCTGGTTATTGAGCAGCGGCGATATCTCTTAGAATTCTCACCTGATCATACCATGACTTAGACGGATCATAAAAAAAACAAATCTGTACTTACCAGTGCCTAAACCCCAGGCCAGCTCATTGGTCCTTGTTCTTCTCTCAGTTTGACTTTGTGGTCAGTCTTAAGGCCAAGACCCCCAACTCCAGAGCCGACGCACTACCACATTACTTTAAATCCCAAGATTTTGATGCTTCTGCTGAACCAGAATTTGTTATTCTAGCTACTCGTTATCTGGTCCTGACAATTAATCTGCTATCTCGCCTGGCAAGACTTTAGTGCTTCCAGAGCTTAGAACTAAACTTATGCATTGGGCCCACAACCAATCTCTCCAGACACCCTGGTGTACAAAGAATTCTCATGTTTCTTACCCACTTTTATACTTTTAGCCCATGTCTGCAGTGCACCCTTGGCACCTCACATGCCGTGTGCGCCCCCATGTGTCAAAGTGCTCCCCTGTGTGCTCCAATATTCCATGTGTACCCCTGTGCACCTCAGTGACTGTGTCATTACACAGTCTCTGGTACACTTCAAATTTGTCTGGCCTGCTTCTAAGTACCATCAAAACCCTCTGATTCCTGTCTACTCTCAGGTTCACTCTGTCACCAGGACTATCCTCCTGTCTGTGGACACAGACCAGTGACATGAAGATGAGGCTCTCCTTTCTACAGTGCTCCAAGAACTCAGCAGGGAGGAAGAATAACTTCCAGAGACTCTTTACGTTTATCCCAGACTCCACTAATATAGAAGAGGAGAGGAAACTCCACATTCTACTGGGAGAAAAGGGGCCAATAGTAAAAATAGTCCCACAATATGTAACAGCATGTCACAGACTGAAATGGAAATGATAAACTTATTTAGTCCCTGCCTGAACTCACCCCATGCCCAGAATATAACTTACTCTTGATAATGTGTCTGACCTCCACTTCCTGTCCATTTTATATTATCACTTGCCCTCATAACGTCCTAGGACTATTTCTAGCTACCTCAAATCCAGCCCATAAAAACTCATCATTTGCTTTGGCAATGCTAAAATATACACTTGTGCTCATAAGTTTACATACCCTGGCAGAATTTATGATTTCCTAGCCATTTTTCAGAGAATATGAATGATAACACGAAAACCTTTCTGTCACTTATGGGTAGTGTTTGGCTGAAGCCATTTATTGTCAATCAACTGTGTTTACTCTTTTTCAATCATAATGACAACAGAAACTACCCAAATGACCCTGATCAAAAGTTTACATACCCCAGTTCTTAATACGGTGGTTTGCCCCCTTTAACATCAATGACAGCTTGAAGTCTTTTGTGGTATGTGTGGATGAGGCTCTTTATCTTCTCAGATGGTAAAGCTGCCCATTCTTCCTGGCAAAAAGCCTCCAGGTCCTGTAAATTCTTGGGCTGTCTTGCATGAACTGCACGTTTGACATTTCCCAGAGTGGCTCAATGATATTGAGGTCAGGAGATTGAGATGGCCATTCCAGAACCTTCACTTTATTCTGCTGTAGCCAATGACAGGTCGACTTGGCCTTGTGTTTAGGATCAGTGTCATGTTGGAATGTCCAAGTACGTCCCATGCGCAGCTTCCGGGCTGATGCGTGCAAATTGTCCTCCAGTATCTTTTGATAACATACTGCATTCATCGTGCCATCAATTCTGGCTGTGTAAATAATCACTTAAGTTACACAGCGATAGAGGACTACAAACCACAGCAATACATTATACAGTAATGCAGAATAATACCACAAACTATAGAGGACTACAAATCCCAGCAGTACATTATACAGTAATGCAGAATACTACCAGCTATAGAGGACTACAAATCCAAGCAATACATTATACAGTAATGCAGAATACCACCAGCTGTAGAGGGACTACAAATCCCAGCACTACATTATACAGTAATGCAGAATACTACCAGCTGTAGAGGGACTACAAATCCCAGCAGTACATTATACAGTAATGCAGAATACCACCAGCTACAGAGCACTACAAATCCCATCAACACATTATACAGCAATGCAGAATGGTGCCGGCTATAGAAGCCTACAATTCTCAGCAACACATTATACAGCCTTGCGGAATAATACCATCAGCTATGGAGGACTACAAATCCCAGCAAAACATAGAGCAATTCAGAATAATAGTATATACATTTGCCACATACTCTGTGCTGCTGCTCTACTCTGGGGTTCTGGCCTAATGTATTGGGGTATTGGGCAGAGCTTGTCAGGAGGGGTAGGGAGGGTCTTAGTAAGGGGAGATGTGCGGGTGGCAGAAGCGCTGTAAGCTGGCATTGTGTTGCTCCCCAGAAGGCTGTCGCAAGGTCCCCAGCAAGTGCCGTACCTAAGACACCTAAGTCAATTTGAAAAATGTAAGTGCTGGTATCGGTTTTTAGTATTGGGACAGAGATCAGTTATAACGCAGAGTGCATTGGTCAGTAATGTAACGCAGTGTGCGGAGGTCAGTAATGTAACGCAGAGTGCGGAGTTTGGTAATGTTCAGAAAACATACACCCCCATTGCACTTCTGACCGGCTAGAAAACCCTAATTGTAGGGTGGGTGCTGAAATGACCGCGGATGCCTCTGCAAAATAAATTCAAAAAGGTCACAAGCACTCCAGCATGTAGAAAAGGCAATGTTTAATGACTTCACAGGTGTCACATCATCAGAGCGACGTTTTGGAACAGCAAAGTCCCTTCCTCAGGCAAAACAGATAAATATACTTGTGAAGTCAATAAACAATTACTTTTCTACATGCTGGAGTGCTTGTGACCTTTTTTGAGGTAAGTAATGTAACGCAGAGTGCGGAGCTCAGTAATGTAACGCAGAGTGCGGAGCTCAGTAATGTAACGCAGAGTGCGGAGCTCAGTAATGTAACGCAGAGTGCGGAGCTCAGTAATGTAACGCAGAGTGCGGAGCTCAGTAATGTAACGCAGAGTGCGGAGCTCAGTAATTTAACGCAAAGTGCGGAGCTCAGTGATGTAACGCAGAGTGCAGAGCTGAGTGATGTAACGCAGAGTGCGGAGCTCAGTAATGTAACGCAGAGTGCGAATTACAGCAATGTAACACAGAGTGCGGATGACAGCAATTTAACGCAGAGTGCGGATGACAGCAGTGTAACGCAGAGTGCGGATGACAGCCGTGTAACGCAGAGTGCGGATGGCAGCAGTGTAACGCAGAGTGCGGATGGCAGCAGTGTAACGCAGAGTGCGGATGGCAGCAGTGTAACGCAGAGTGCGGATGACAGCAGTGTAACGCAGAGTGCGGATGACAGCAGTGTAACGCAGAGTGCGGATGACAGCAGTGTAACGCAAAGTGCGGATGACAGCAATGTAACGCAAAGTGCGGAGGGCAGCAATGTAACGCAAAGTGCGGAGGGCAGCAGTGTAACGCAAAGTGCGGAGGACAACGGTGTAAGATAGAAAGGGACTTACAGTTTTGATGTACTAGAACATGTGCTCTGTCATGCCCTCTTATTCCTCTCCGAGTGGTGGTGGTGGTGGTGGTGGTGGTGAGGGGCAGCGATGTTTCTCCCATGTGAAGCCCCAAGCAGCCTTGATGCGTCTTCTCTGTTCCTACTCTGCTAAAATACATGAGCAGCCAATGGCAGTGCTGCACTCTCCCTCTTAGCCAATAGCAGCTGTGGGGGCCGCTACTATATACAGTATCAGTTTTAATGTCTGCATATGTTACAAGCGGCATGTGTCACCCATTCAACTTAATGATTGGGTGACAGCTGCTGCATGTAAACGCCTGCACACCGCATGCAATCATATGTGAAAGGATTACGTGCAGTTAGGAATCTACCGATCATTAACTTGAATGGGTGACAGTTGCTGCATGTAAACGCCAGATTAGGGATTCCTGCTGCAGGAAAACGCAAATTTGTGGCACAGGAATCCCTAATCGCACCTGAAAAATAGGTGTGAATGGGGCCTAATATACACACAGAAAAATACAACCCCTCCACACTAATACACCCCGCCCTGCACAAATACAATAATACACTCCCCCACACACATAATACACTTCGCCCCCCCCTTCTAAGCCCCCCGCACACATTTGATACACTGCCCCCCACACACACATAATGCACTTTGCCCCCCTTCCAAGCCCCCCACACACATTTAATACACTGCCCCCCTCCCTCCTTTCCTTCCAAGTCCCCTCACCTGCTTTTATCCGTGCAGGGAGGAGGCACATCATCGTTCCCTGGTGATCTAGCGGTGATCATTAGTAAGGTCTGCACTAGACCTTACTAATGATCCATCATTCGGCCGGAGCTCATAACTGACAGAGCTCCGGCCGGAGCTGACAGGAGCCGCTCTGCGGTCGGCAGCCGTCGGAGATGCAGACCGTGTAGCTGCTCCCATAAGTCGGGCACGCGCTCGGTGAGCGTGTGCCCGACTTGTCAGCTGGCCGGGGGACACTTAGTACCTGCTTGCGGGCTGGAGTTGGTCCGCGGGGCGGCACTTTGAGACCGCTGCCGTACAGTGAAGGGGAATAACCCCTTGCCCCCCTGTAGAGACGCCTATGCACAGTAGGAATGGTGTACTTTTCATCATAGGCCTTGTTGACTCCTCTCCAAATGTAGCGTTTATGGTTGTGGCTGAAAAGCTAAATTTTGGTCTCATCATTCCAAATGACTTTGTGCCAGAAGGTTTCAGGCTTGTCTCTGTGTTGTTTGGCGTATTGTAAGCGGTATACTTTGTGGCATTTGCGTAGTAATGGCTTTCTTATGGCGACTCGACCATGCAGCCTATGTTTCTTCAAGTGCCTCCTTATTGTGCATCTTGCAACAGCCACACCACATGTTTTTAGAGTGTCCTGTATTTCACCTGTTATTAAAGTTATTTGTGGGTTTTTCTTTGCATCCTGAACAATTTTCCTGGCAGTTGTGGCTGACAGTTTAGTTGGTCTACCTGACCGTGGTTTGGTTTAAAAAGAACCCCTCATGTTCCGCTTCTTGATTAGAGTTTGAACACTGCTGATTGGCATTCGCAATTCCTTGGATACCTTTTTTATATCCCTTTCCTGTTCTATACAGTTCAACTACCTTTTCCCGCAGGTCCTTTGACAATTCTTTTGCTTTCCCCATGACTCAGAATCCAGACACGTCAGTGCAGCACTGAATGAAGGATGCAAAGGTCTGCCAGGAGGCCAGAAACTCATTGGCCTTTTATACACACACACTTGCAAACAGATCACAGGTGCGGATGGTTCCCTTTAATAGCCATTCACACCCCTTTGTGTCAACCTGTGAGCATGTTATCAGGCCAAAGGGTCACCAGGGTATGTAAACTTTTGATCACGGTCATTTGGGTAGTTTCAGTTGTCATTATGATTGGAAAAGAGTACCCATGAGTGACAGGTTTTCGTGTTATCATTCATATCATTCATATATGAATTTTATCATTCATATATTTTTGTTCCCATAATAGACTATAATTCCAATACAAATTAGTAAACTATTTTAGTCTATAACGAGAGCGAGATTGGAGTGGTGACTACTTTACAACACAAACAGGGACCATGGGGAACAAAGTAGCCACCCTCCAGAAGAAAGGACAGTGTCCGCACCAATTCAGAGATGATTTGAGGATCTACAGCCGAGTGATACACAAATAAGATTCATTTTTCTTAATAGTTAAGGTACTTCATTGTCTATTTAAGATTTAACTCCCGAGTTTATTGTCACTTTAATCTTCCCTGAGCTAGCGAATACTAACTGAAAAGATTAGTAGACATTTCATTTATTTTCGTTTCAATCTTGTTAGTTTGATAATCTTTTAAACAATTGCCTTTGCAGTTCTTTTTGTTTACAGTGAAAGTTATAGATAACAATATCTTTAACTAGATCACATGAACTCTTAATAAGATTTAAATAAGTTGCTGATATTGGTTTGAGAAATAGAACCACTGTCTGCAGTTTTTGTTTATTAGAAGCCTGGTCCAATTTCTTACTGACGGGTACATTAGCTGACTTCACAGCACAGTATTAAGCTTTTTATTTGTCTGCATGCTGGGATATCAAGCCAAGAATCTGAGTGAGCAAAATAATTTGCTTATAACAACTTGCAGCCTTTACCCAGGTGGGAAAAGATGTGCAGGAATGCTCAGTTTCAATCTATAGAGTATGCTCTTTAGTTATTTCGACAAAATTCAGACTTTTGTGACTTGTGGACACTGAACTGTTGGCCATTTCTTAAAGCCTATACTACCTGTTTATCTCAAATACGATAATACATTGCCAGTGATGAATATTAGGAAGTGGGTGGCTGGTGTTATACTACAGATTACAAATGTAAAGAATAACAGTCTCAACAGAACAATGGCTATAGGTGGTGATTTTTTTTTACCTATCTTTCTGTATATAGTTGGATTACTTGGCTCTTTGCATATGTAGCCCTGTTGTGGGATCAGCTCCTTTTTAAGAGAAAGTGAAACAGAAGACCCGATCATTCAGCGGCTCCTTCGGGGGTGAGCGCTACACATACTTCCTGACTGTCCCTGATTTGGAGGGACTGTCTGTCATTTGGAACCAAATCCCTTTGTCCCCCTCAGTTGTCCCTCTGTTGTGTTGTACAGATATCCATGAAAAGGTTCTATTTAACTACTAAAGTGTTATTCTGCATTAAAACCTTCATCTTATCTTTTAATTATCTTGTTTTCTGTGTCAAAAACCAATATAAAGGAAAAGTAATGGTGAAAAAAACAGTTCTGGGTTTAACTATTCATTTTTGGCATATAAATTCTTAATAGTCCGCATAATTGGGGGCATGGCAGGAGTCTGTCCATTGCGATATACATTGTGCTGGAAGGTGTCTCTCTTTCTCATATCAGAAAGCTTGGAGGTATGTCATTGTAAAAAAGCATACGCTCCTGTGTAAATAGCCAGTCAGTGACCATTTAGGCCTCATTTATATTTGGCTCTGTTGCCCCATTTGCTACACAGTGACTATTGCCTTAGGACATAGGAACATAGGGTTTAAAGAAGAACTCCAGGAAAATTGTTTATTAACCCTTGCAGTGGGGCAACCACAGCACTGCAAGGGTTAAATGCTCGTTTTTGTCTGGCTCCAAAAATCACCAAGTTAAACTTACCCAAAGCTCCGAACCAGCCAGCTGTCACAGCACTCCCTCCAGCCTGTCTCCTCCTCTGCTGCAGCATTGTAATGTTCCTCAGCTTTCTCATGCCCTATACACAGTGTATAGAACGTGATGATTTACAGGACCTTAGACCACTGCAGAGAGGGGGGAAAGAGGCTGAAAGGACAGGTCTGAGAGCAAGCTCGCTTCGTAGTTAAAGTGAATATAACTTTATTTTTAAAAATTAAACAAAAATTAGCAGTTAACCCTTGCAGCGCGAGGGCAGCCCCACTGCAAGGGTTAATACACATCTATCCTGGAGATCTTCTTTAATTGTCCCTGAGCCCATTTGGTCCCAAGTATTATAATATTTCTGTGTTGGTTCACATGCTGACCAGATCCACCGGCCCTTGCTCATTAAACCCATTAGGTCAAAGCAGTTCTGCTAATGGATCAGTAAAACCCATTCATTTACAAGGCTGCCATGGAAAAATACACAAAACCCTTTACTTACAGAATAAAGCAGTATCTCTCTGTGTTCACATTCATTTTCTGCTTTATTACCACCAGTTTGAGCTTCTAGTTAGCTTGCAGACATAAAGAACCTGCTAAATGATTTAATAAAAAATTAGGTAAATGCGAATATTCATGAAAAGTATTTTTTATACAGCTTCTACTCTTCTGATTTTAGGCCATCGTGCTTCTGCTTATCGACAGAACTCTGGCCAGTGTCTAGACATCTCTTGACTGCCCTATAGGAAGACATAAAGAAGGCAGAGCTTTGTAACAGTCACTAGATGTCAGCACAGTTAATATGTTGAGTTTTATGCTTAATGTGCAGATGACAAGTCTCTTTTAAAGGACATGTAGTTCAGTGACAGCTGGTGTGTTCAAGGTTGCCTATCTTTGATTTATGTTTGTTAGCAATTCCTTATCGTTATCACTGAGCGGTAGCACTGGACACACTTGCAAAGTCTATATCAGGAAACAATTTGTTTTATTCAGTTTTTTCAAGGTCAGTTCAATAGAAAACTGCATTCATTATTCCCAGCAAGCAGACCTAAGGGGGATGTTAAAGTGACTATGCATATGAATAATTTGCATATTTTTATACAGAAGTAATTGCATCAGAAGGACCATTGGAGATAACGTTCATCTCCTGCAATAACCGTGATTAACGAATAGGCAGAATAGTTTAAGCCTTCAATTATAAAAAATTGGGGGTGATTGTTTTTAGAAACAAAACTTATTAAGTATTGTTTGTGTTGTAGCAACTGTTTTAATGCTTTCAATTAAGGGGGAACTACTTGTTATAAAATATTGGTTTGGAAATAAAACAAGAGTATTTACAGCAGCACTTTGTAGTATGTTTGTGGGTCTCCTGCTAACGTGTTTGTTTGCCCTTAAAGAGAACCTGGACTTAAAAAGTAAAGATTTGTTACCTTATAGGGAACATTTAGAAATACTAAATGTGCCTGAGCAATACCCAGAAAAATCTACATTTTGTCTTGATATCCTCTCTAAATCTAGCATTGCACTTCCTGGTATGTGAGGGTCCCTAGGCACTCTTGTGCCTACAACGTCAGAGCTGTATGTGTGGGGTGTGAGGTCTAAGGCACTGCTGCCTCTGACTGATAGTCTCAGGAGATTTGGAGTGAGATTTGGTGATGTCATTACTGTGCTGCTCACTGTTTTCCTTGCTGGTGGCTTTGACGCAAACACCTGTCTCTACCAAGATGGCCACCTCCATACCAAGATACAATGCAGAACGAGGCATGTTAAGTCCGTAATGGAAGAATCGGCTGCAAAGAGACCACAGACAATACTGGTGACTAGCCATTTGTCTGCCCCTTTTAGATTACAGCTTCCAGAGTTCAGTGCTCTTTAATTCTGTCATCTAAGGATATGTTCTACTTACACAGTCTCTCATGGGGCCACTGATTAGGTATCTGGGGATCATTTCCATGACAGAGGGCAGAAAGAGTGGTAGGTTTTAGTTTAATGTTATACAATGTATATAAAAGTAAGACTAGAGGGTTTATATAATTATCTAGAGTGCAGAAAATTAAACACAATGATTTTGTAATGTGTGTGTGTGTGTCTACCTAAAATGTGTTTGCCCTTAATTTAGTAATCTAAGGATGTGTCCTATTGGCATTGTCCCACTGGGGCCACTCAAAAGGTGTTTTTGGGGAAAGATGATTATGGATCATACACCATGTTCCCTACTAACCCATACTGGCAAAGTAGAAAGCAAGTAGCAATCATTTACTAAGCTAGGGCCCCAAGATGTTTACATCTCTATTCTCTACCCAAAATAATGTGTTTTAAGGCCATTTTTAACACACAAGGCTAGCGGAGATAATTGTTATTACTACTTTACAAATCAATTATGTTATTTCCACTACAGACTGTTGGGGTCTGAGGACCGCACAACACGTACCAACAGGATGCATATGGGATACATTCCACTTTCCTTGGAAATAGTCTTTTATCATTTTATTTACTTTTGCTGAATTAGTGCACATTCCTCTTTAGAACTACAATATGTATCTAAATGTCTAAAAACAACATACAGTATTTTTTTATTATGAGCCAAATTAGTAGAGTATATTTGCAATAACCTTTTTTTTATCTTTTCCTTTCTTTTATATTTTCTTTTATTTCAAGTATTTTGCAAGTAATTAATTTTTTGGTATTATGTGATATTGATTCTTACATGGGATCAAATGTCTGACTATATTCATATATCATTTTATTTAATTATTATATACTGTATATTATATGTAATTCAATATTATTATTTCATTTTTATGATAAGAACCTTTTTTAGTGTATAAAAAAAATTGTGGTTAAAATCAATCTAGTTTGTCAGCAGCATAGAAATGTCTTTATCTATCTACTTTTTGCAGAAATCATGGGATATCAGGGTAGCAAAAGGTCAATTTTCCATAGTCCCCTACAACACCTTTAAAACGCTCTTTTAAAACAGAGATACACCCTGGGTGAATATGCTAAACAAAGGTTTTCAAGCAAATTTGTGGCATACGCTAGGGTGAATAGTACAGTAAGCACCATAAAGAGCAGGTGTTAGTTATTTTTAGTTTTGTGTTCAGGTAAATCTTCCTGTAGAAGGTTTTGGAAATGTGGTGAATGATTTACCAGTGAATGTGCATTGAATGTCACATTCACACTTTCTAAATATGCCACATTGTATCAGTATGGCAGCTAAAACACAAATTGGTGATAAACAGGAAGTCGCAGTAAGGAGACTAAAAGAAAATGAAATATCATTATCAGAGAAAAGATGATTGTAACATTAAGAAAATATGGTTTTTATACTTTGGATTGAAAAGGCTTGAATACTCTGCCAGATTCTTCAGATAACATCTTGTAACATCTTACAAAATCTATCTACGTCCTGTATAGGCCTTGAAGGTTTCATGGTTTTCTCCCCAGTGGCGTAAAAAAATGATTTAGTTCACACATTAAAGCCGATTTCCAGGCAGGTTTGAGCCTAGGCTTTGTATCAACCCATATCGGTACATAATCCCATGGCCGCCTGTGTGCGCACGGCCGTGGCTATTGAAGCCACTGCTCCCACTGTCATTAGAAAGTGGAGCGCAGTGGCTTTAGACAGAGGCCCTTGGACCGGCTCTGTGTGCTATAATCACTGTGATTGGTTATCCCAGCTATCACATGGCAATGTTTACATTGCCAAACCCTCCCCTTCCCCTTACATCAGAGTCAGGGGAGAGTAAAGTGAGTAATGAATAGACATGTAAGCAGGGCCGGAATTCCCACAAGACCAACCAAGGTCCGGCCTTGGGGCAGCAGGGAGTAGAGGGGCAGCAGGGATGTGGAATTCCTATCTCACTATGCCAAGAACATGCAGTTCTGGGCGCCGGCTGGGTAGTTGTTTTCTACATTTAGCCTTGCTTTGGGCAAGCAGAACTAAATGTACAGTGGGGAAGCTGCCGCTTGTTTTGTACAAGTGATCCTGGCGATGCCATTCTCCAATTGGCCAGAAAAGTCACATGTCCAATTCAGTTTAGTCTTTGAATGAAATTCGGACGGGATCCAAAATTCAGAAACGGAAATTCGGACACATTCGGATGCATTGGGATTCGGAAATTCGGATGTGTCAGAATATCCAAATTTCGGAAAATGTGTCCGCATTTTGATTCAGAACGGAACGAAATGAATCGCACATGTCTAGTTATGAATGGATGAGTCATCCATTTATTACTTTCCAGTATAAACAAGCTGCAACAGCAGCAGCAAAAAAGAAATTACAAAATCAAATAAAGATTCAAATAATGTTATCCCTTTTACCCCCCTCCACTCCTGCTTATGTTATCTGCATTGTGCCTCTGCTCTGACCTGTATTTTAACCCTTTCACCTCCCTTATCCTGCACATCTATACATTAACCCCTTCATCTCCATCCTCCCACTGTATGTGCCTTGTACATTAACCTTTTCAGCCCCCTCCCTCTGTCTATGACCTGTACATTTATTGTATCTTGTGCACTATTACCAAGCTCCATGTGCTAACCTCCTCACTATTGGCATGTTTCTTCATCTCCAAAATATAAGAAATATTGCGGCAAAGAATCAGATGACATCACATTCCAAAAAGGGTTAATTTAGTGGCTTTTCATACTGTCCTAACATTTTTATTTGCTATGGTTTATAAATGAAAGTAAGAGACACAGGCTTTTTTAAAATGTTTTTTTTAACTTTATATATTATATTTTTAAAAACACTAAAGAAAAGCTCTATTTGTCCCCCAAAACTGATATAAAATGAATTTTGTTACAGTGTTGCTTGACGGGGGAATTCTCAGCCAAACCTGTACAGCGCTGAAAAATGTCCTGGTAGTGAAGGCGGTATACCACGCCGATACTGAAGTGTTTAATCTATCCAATGCAAATAAACCAATGTTTTGACTTTAGCCATACTTTGTATACAATATAAAGTGTTAAAGGTTTTTCTTTTTGGATGGAGTCTGCCTTTTGCAGTATTTGCAATGAGAGCTCTGGATTCATTCTTTTAACTTTTTTCCTTACTGTCAAAATCACAAAAGAGAAATGCAAAACTAGTATGTTCACATATATATTTGCATAACAGTACACAATAAATGTAGGTCTATTCATATTTATTGTGTGTCTAAATTGAGAAAACCTACTGGAAACTGTAGTTTCACAATTAAAATGAATTAACAATAACCTAGTAAACAATGAGCTGATTAATTAGGAAGAGTCGAATGTGCACATGTAGAATGACTATTTTGAGCACATTGTCCTCTCTCGTGTTCCTCTGCCATAGCTAAGTGAATTCCTGTTCTTTTCCTGGGTCCCATCTGTTACAAAAATTGTGCACATTTGCTGACAGAGTTGAAGCTAAGTTTCCTTCATATATAACCTCAATAGAGTTGAACCATCCAGATGGGCAAAGCTTATTACGGCCTGTTATATCATAGAAAATAGACTATGATTTATTTGCAACAAATCTGGAACCAAGGAGATTGTATGCAGGGCACAGGATCTATAAATCTTCATTCTTCTATCTCGTCTCTTCTCCTTCCCCTTCCCGAACGGTGCCCCACCTGAGTAAGGATATAGTGCATGCTGGCACTCAGCCCAGTGTATTGTCACTACATTTCCTTTCCTCTATCTCTTGAAATAATTGTTCATTGGGAAAAGAACATTGCGTGCTTAGTTTCTACAGGTCTGCAAATGCAATATTGGTCTGTTTGAAAAGAGGATGTAAACTGATTAGGGTGACCTGCTTCTCGGGTTGTCCTTTTTTTTTCAGGAGTGACAGTATCATTTGGTTTCTAGATATACCACAACATTATTTGGCTGTTTGCGGGTTTGCCATTAGAATTTGTCCTCCTGAAGGAGGTGGTTTTGTAAACTACAGAATGGACAACCGTAAACAGCAGGACACAATCAGTGATCATGAAATTTGTTGCAGCACTAAAACTGACCGTAGTTTACGCATTCTGTTGGTCACCTTTATATTTTTTGTTTGATCAGACTGCTGCTTGTCCTTTTTTTTGTTTTTGTTTAGAAAATCCAGTCTTTTCGTTTGATATTACACCAGCATTAAAAAAATATGATTTGGGCAATATATTCTGCTTGAGATTATTCTATGCCATGACCAGCCCTTAAAGGTGAAGTTTATTATACAGTACTGGGCCAAAACAAAAGTCACCTGGCCAAAAAAAAGTCATGCTCTCTAATATTTTGTTGGACCCCTTTAGCTTTGATTACGGCACGCATTCACCATGGCATGGTTTCGATAAGCGTATGCAATGTCACAACATCTATTTCCATCCAGAGATGCATTAATTTTTCACCAAGATCTTGTAGTGATGATGGGAAGAGTCAGGCCACTGCATACATTGTTCTCTAGCACATCCCAAAGATTCTTTTTATTTTTTTATATTTATTAATTCATTTTTTATTTTTTACTTTTAGGGGCTTTGTGGAAATATTAGGGGTCTAAACAGACTGATATTTCCCTTTTATAATAGAAAAAGAGATTGAGGACACAAAGTCCCCAATTTCTTTTTCTGTATCCCCTGTTATCAATGAACAGGAATCCTCTATACTGAGTGTTCCTGTTCATTGATAACATGAGGACAGAGTATGTTTACTATAACTACAACTATGAATGAACAGGAGGAGATGTAGAAACTTCCCATTCATTAATAATTGAGGATATAGTACACATACCACGTCCTCAATTATCTATAAACACTGATCGCTAAGTGTTTGCGCACCTCTCTGACACACACTGTCACAGGAGGCTGAGCGAGTGGAGCAGGGAGGAGAGCTCAGCCTCCTGTGACAGCGCGTGCTGTCTCTGCCCACACACCGCTCTGCCGGACTGTGATAGGCGGCCGAGCGGTGTGGGAGGAGAGACACCGGCCACTCACGGCGATCTCCTCCCGCAGCGCTCGGCCGGCTGTCACTTTCTCTTCTCCCCGCGTCCCGTCCAGCGGGGAGGAAAGAAACCTTGGATGCGCCGACGTATCGGCAAAAAAATTGCACTTTCGGCATTTAGCCAAAAGTGCCATTTTCGGCCGATATATCGGTGCATCCCTATTACAAACAGCTCCAGGTCCGCTTCCCTGAACTTCCTATCCAGTACAAGATCACAAGGGACAGAGCAGACTCCAGCAGCTGTCCATTTACGAGCTTGGAGTGGGGAGTGGGGAGCAGGGGCAGGAAAGTGGCTTGGCTTCTTTTATTTGTGGAGACACACACACAGCTTACTAGCAAACACAAGGGTGGCTTCATAGGACCCTGCAAGGGAAATGAGCCACCCTAAAACAGGATATCAGGACCAGTGCTCAGGGGATCAGCTGATTCTGCAGGAAACTAACACTTTTAAACATCAAGGAGCAACATTCATTCTAAGTGATTTAATCAGCTATTAAAATAGCTGAACAACCTTTTGACTTTTAAAGTATGTTTATGCTCCTTAAAGTATTTTTACAAAATGTATTTATACTCTGTACATAATGCACTATTTCACACTGTGTTGTCTAAAGATATGCAATTTACAGAGCAAAAGTCTTTATACAAATGGCTGTGAATTCTGATTGACAGCAGAATCTTGCTAAAATTGTGATTTATGACTAATTATGGGTTCAGTTCCAAAAAGAACACACAGTTCAGCAAACTAAAACTCGAGACACGGATAGTGATCTGGAGAGGATTCAATTATATAATTCCTAGTACTTTTCTGTACAGAAGTCTTGTAAGCTATGCTCAGCAATGCACTTGAAGTACCTGTATACTCGGGGAAAGGTTGAACTTTACATAGAGGAAATTAAACTATTGGCCCCCAACAACATTATTTTCTTAAAGCAGAACTCCAGGCAAAATTTTGATTAACTGTTGCAGTGGGGCTAACCCTGCACTGCAGGGGGTTAAGTTTTCTTTTTTGTCTAGGGTAAAAGACAGGCAGAAGTGAACGTCTAGGATCCAGTCTGCTCAAAGGAACAGATGAACATAACTTTTTTTTTGTACCTCGACAAAAATGAGCACTTAACCCTTGCAATGTGGGGGTAGCCCCACTGCAAGGGTTAATAAAAAGTGTGCCCCGAGTTCTGCTCTCAGGTCCCATCCATAGATTGCACACATATGCTGTAGGCTGCAGTGCTTACCTAAAAGTTCATCACTAGATGAAAAAAGATTTCTAAATAAATCATTCCATACTTTAGGGCTAAGATACAATCGCGATTTTAATTTCTTGCTACTGAGAGATTTAAGCCATTATTGGTGTTACCTCATTAAGCTACAACTACACAGGATGTATTTAGTAGCTCCACAGTGCTACTAAAATCACTAATGATTAATTGTTAGGAGTTTTAATCACAGGCACAGAAAAAGTAAATGGCTCTCTATGGAGCAAACTACACAAGTAGTATTCACTAGCAACTTGTAGTAATTTATTGCAGATGATTTTTGCAATCATTGTGCAAATATTGCTCATATGATCTTTACCCTTGGAGCATATACATTTTTGCTTTTTTTTATGGTGACTTCTAAGGACATATTTGATGCTTTAAGGACAGCTTCTGGATACAACACAAGCCTTGGTGGATGATTCAGGTAGTGGATTTATGCCATATAAGCTTATATTGACCTCTCATCATAATGCGGTCCTTCTATTCAGTAGGTTGCTTGGTTGTCACACTTCTGATGCTAAACTTTATTAGATTTATACACTGGCCAAAAAAAGTCTACACCTGGACTTAGCTCAGCAAATAGGTCAGAGCTTTCAATAGAATAAGAGGTCTAGGTTTGGCAACGGTATGTGTCCATAAAATGAGGTCAGCTGCCTACCTGAATGTACTGAATGACCAGGTTTTTCCATCAGTACATTTTATCTTCCTTGATGGCATGGGCATATTCTAAGATAACAATGCCAGGATTCAGTGGGCTCAAATTATGAAAGAGTGGTTCAGGGAGCATGAGACATCATTTTCACACATGGATTGGCCACCACAGAGGCCACCAGACCTTAACCCCAATGAGAATTTTTGGGTTGTACTGGAGAAGACTTTATGCAGTGGTCTGACTCTGCTATCATCACATAAGATCTTGGGGGAAAATGAATGCCACTCTGGACGAAAATAAATGTTGTGACATTGCATGAGCTAAAACAATGGCACAATGCCAATGTGTTCTGTAATCAAAGATAAAGGTGGTCCAACAAAGATTAAGAGTGTGACTTTTATTTTGGTCAGGCAGTGTATATGCAACACTGTTGAGCTTTCTCTAGAAAAGGTGATGGTTTACACTTTGACTGGAGATCAAGAGGTCTCACTCTAATTTGTAAAACATTGTGCAGATATGTTAGGTTGATGGCTGCTACCTGATACTTGTCTAACTTTCGCTGTTTAGCAATCGGTTGCTTCTCCTAGCAATTAATCGCTAGTAACTTCAGTGGTTTAATCTCTCAGTAGAAATAGATTGAAATCACCTTTGTAGCTAGTCCCTACATTCAGGTTGTACTGTAAAAATATGGCCCTATAGCAAAATGTTACCATTATCAAATATCATAAAATAAATCATAAAAGATTTTGACTGAGTAAGGAAAGTATGAGCAGTTTTCGGCTGCCTGATAAATACCCTTTAAACCTTTTGAGCTGTTACCTTGTAAAGTTTGAGTGGCATGTTATCCTCTTACTTTAATAATGTACTGTGCTGTGTTATTGCTTACCAAAGTACTGCACTTGATTGCTACACTGACACAGCAGTCCTTGCCCTATTTTTCTAACAGAACTTTGTCTCTGTATTTTCCTAGTAGAAAAACAGCTTAAAAGAAAAAAAATCTTGGAAGGAACCCCCAGAGAGATCTAGAAAAAAAAACCACACAAGATGTATTCATGCTGGTTTGATATTAATTGAGTTTTCCTTTTATTATCTTGAAGCTGCTTCCTATCATTTGACAAAATAACAGTATCTTTTGAAGGTTTGTATTTGCCGTCTTCAGAAAGTCAAATACTGCTTCTAAAACATGTCAATATTACAACTTCTAAGCTTTATGAGCCATGACATTTTTTAATATTTTATTTCTTTTTTTTAACACAAACAGTAATATGTACTTTGC
>NW_017306289.1:1243670-1285507 GCF_000935625.1 Nanorana parkeri | reverse complement strand
TATATACACACACACACACACTGTACAAACTAATTTACAAAGACAACAAATTGTAAATAATGTAATGGACATTTTTTTCCAGGTTAAAAAATGAAAGTAACACTTAAAATAACAATATTAAATCAATGTGCCTCCTTTGCTCTGCCCCAGTCTACAGTTAACAAGATCAGATCATGCTTTCACATATAACATACATCCTGCTACAAAGCAAGCAATTAATGACTACAAATGGTCTGTTTTTTGCTTTATAAAGTAATGGTAAAACCCTGTAGTTCAGCAATGCCTCCTTGTTTATAGCACTATATGGATGTGAAGGTCAGCAGTCCTGTACTAGATTACTACCTGTCAAAATGAACAGCTACTGGCGGCACACTAAAAGTGCTGACACTTTTTTTTTTTTTTTAAACACTGGGCTGAAGATTTATTAAATTATTTGCTAAGTGGAATAACACAGGCTCTTCATGAAGAATTACATTGGTTTAAAAGTACAGAATTGATAAAATCAACGCTTAATGGAATTGGAGGTGACACAAGGGAGCAGCTGCTCTTAAGCATTTCTTTTGAACAATCTGTGCTAGTTCTTATGGAAAAGAGATAGAGTACACTGCTAAATGTTTGGGTTTTACTTGGTGCAAAGTTGTTGATCATAGATGAGCGAGTATCTTAAAATCTGGTAAACGATTGCCCTTTTATCTGCTTTGCCTAATAAAAATCTAATGGAAACAGAGACATTTGCTATTACGGGCTTTTATAGGCCTGAGATTTTTTTTAAACGAAAAGCAGAGAAAAAATACTTTCCACTGACATACGGTAAGTGTTTTTTTATTTTTTAGCTAAACACATTATTAAAAAGTATATGGGGACTGCTTTTTGGAAAGTTAGCTGCATCTGTACCCACCAGCATAAAAGTAATTTGTATTAGCTTGCAACAATGCAGGCAAAATAACATTCTGTGTGGCCTAAATAGATGTTGTTAAATACAGGGCTTTAATTTGCACAAGAGAAATAGAGAAATATAATAATGCAAAAAAATGCAGCCTGCCCAGAAACATTAGAATTGTTATTTCTTTAATTCATAGTGGAAGTATGCTTGCAGTAGACTGAACCATGGCAAGAGAAAAAAAACATCTGAGAGTGGCCTGCTGCTAGTCGTAAAATGCAAGGCATTTATTAATGACAGAATTTAAAAGGAAGAACAGCAACAGCATAATATAATTTTTATTTTCTTTTGATGATAGTTGGATACAGGTATGCTCATGCCTTTAGCACAGAAAAAACACTTTCCCCCCCCAAAAAATATAAACACATAAACAGTAATGCACACTTCACTGGGGGTGGCATGGAGACATGGGGAGGCCTGCCAATATCTAAATTTGATATGACAATTTGGCTCTGTTTGATGTAAAAATTGTGTGGGATTTTAAAACTGCCAACACTGTTAACAAATCTCTGGTCAAGTCAATAGGCCCTGTTAAGGTAGAGTTTCAAAGGTAGTAAATCAATTCAATTGTTTCCAGTGTTAAGACAGCTTAAAGGGTTAGTTCACCTTTACAGAAAAATACCCTATGCAGTCCTACATTTCATAACCCTAAACTAGGTTTTAGTAGTTTGTACTAGGTCCTACCATTCCATAACCCTAAACAAGGGGTTTAGTAGTTTAAACCATTGTTTAGTATTATTATTATTAGAGGTGCACCGAAATGGAAATTTTTAAACCAAAACGAAACCGAAATAAAATACATTTTCATGGCCGAAACCGAAAATGTTTTTTATTTTTATTTATTTTTTATAAACTCTTTAATTATTTTATATTTATTAAATATTTTTATTTTTTACTTTACTTTTAGGGGCTTCGGGGGAAATATTATTTCCCAGCTCAAGGGACAACAATTTCAGACCAGCAGACAGAGCGGTCATCACTAGGGTTGGTTAACTCTGCAGCTAACTCTTTACCCACTGTACCTCAGATGCCACATGTTTTTTTTATGGAAAACATGAACCGTTCACTGCAAATGCTGTGACATTTTAAAAACGTAAACAAAGCCTATGATAATCGCTGTCCTTTCAGACAGGAATATGACAGGTATCCCTATACAGTAGCATTCTTCATGGAAACAAGGTACTTTAAGTTCTTATTTAGAGCGTAGCGATAAGCTTAACAATTTTTAAGATCGTCCTTTAATAAAAGAAACGGTGCAGAAAATTATACAGAAAACTATATTAATAAAGAGAGACAAATATATAACAACAGTAAAATAAAAAGAGAGTACTTAAGAAGTCCTGGGTTTATAGATTCTGACAGAGTCCAGTTCAATGCACAAAAGATAGACTTGAATGGCTCTTCTCCAAGTAAGGCTTGCACAGATTCTTTCCTGATGTTAAATGGGAACTCTTCTTGGAGCTTTGGTGTTACAAACTTCTTGATGTTGCGAGAGTCCTTCTTCTTGATGTTAAACACGAGTCTAATTAGCTGCCTTTGCAGCATCTTTTTGTCAGTCTTCTAGGGGGTGTCACGGAGCCGACTCATAAGGCAGGGTCGGGGAGGGGGAGCAGGAGGGCTGAGCCATAGCGATGTCCTTCTCTGCTCCTCCCAAACTGTTAAATTCACAAGTATCCACATAGCTCAACATGCATACACAATACTGTCCGATAACCCCTATATTATTGTCTGTCATGAAGTTAGCTTTCAAACTTGGCGTATATATTGATATGATTGACCCAGGAGGGTTAATGTGGCTCGTCAGGCCTCTGACCATCATAACCCGCCCATGATTGATATGTATGCCTTTGTCTTGATGGGATACAGCTATTTGTGCAATTGATTTTACACTATCTCCAATTCCAAGTTATGACATTGGGTTTGATATTGTAACTCTGTTTTACGTGGGATACCACACATTTCTTCCTTATCTACCAGGGATCTGTAGGGAATTAACAATAGCAGTGGGTGATGACATTTTTATGAACAGAATCCACTATGAGTGTTCCTGTTCATTGATAACATGAGGACATTAACTAAACTGGACAAGACAATTACCATGGTATTAGGAATGTATGACTCTGATCATAAAAGAATCACTTAAACTGATTCACACCAGGTACAGTGGAAACTCTAGGTAAACAATCAGGTTTTAATGTTTCACTAAGGACGATAAAGATCACTGGCCAGATTGGCAGATATCTGTTTTTGGCATATGGAGATGCTTGGCAAAATTAGGGCAGCCTGAGGTCAATTGAATTGTATTAAATGCTGCATTTTCTGAAGATGAGGGAAGAGAGAATTTCATAGTTGATATTATGCTCAAACTTCATTACTGTCAAAAAGACTGCCCCCATCCTACCAGTTTTCAAAGCTCCATCCCGTCTTCTTCCTAGGACGGACCAGTCATTAGGACAGGAACCTCCTAATAGTACAGGAGTACAGTGCAGAATACTTACCTTCGGCCTCACTCACAAAATCTTTACTGTGCAGCCTTGGCCAGCCTTTGAACTGAAAATACCCGAATACCCAGTCGCATATTGTGACTATTGTGCATGAGCTTCACATTCATTCCTTTGGCTGTGGCCATACTCATGGCAGCCCAGCCATAGGAATGTGGAGTAGGTGCTGGATATGGTAGAGACATTTTTAGCACAAAGACTGTGTGGTGTGTGAAGATTCCAAGTTATTACAATTAGTTTGATATTGTAACTCTCTTTTATGTGGGATACCACACATTTCTTCCTTATCTACCAGTGATATTTAGAGAATTAACTAAACTGGGCAAGACAATTACCATGGTAATGTTTTTTACCACACATTTCTTCCTTATCTACCAGGGATCTGTAAGGAATTAACTATACTGGTATAAAGACAATTACCATGGTAGACAGTGCAGATCTTCAGAATGGGGTTTGAAAAGAGTATTGTGCACTGTGGCTTACACCGAGGGGGAAGAAGAAGCAGAAAAAGGAAACTTTACTGAAAGTGAGGTTGTCCTTTAATGTTAAACATAGGTGGATTTTGTGTCCATAAGGGTGCAAATAAACTAGTGACGGAGATGCAATTTAATGTATGCATCTATATTTGTGTTTTCCCACATGCTGCACATTCCTTGCTAATTGATTGAGATCTAATTTCCATCGCAATTCTGTACACACTGTTGTAATAAACTTGCAGTAAATGTGCCTGCTTTCTCTTTTTGGGTGAATTTAGCACAAGTTATGGCATGCACCTCAGCCACAGACACAACACATATTGTTTCCAAAGCGTTCTCTGGTAACCTTAATACAAAACAGACTTCTGCAAGGTAGGAGCATGGTAATGTCTTTGCTCTATAACTGACAACTTTTTGTTATTCAGTTACTAATTAGTTAAGTAGGGCAAAAATGTCATTAAACTCAGCAGAACCATGACTTAGTAGATGGCTTCTTGATTAGGGAAGATGATCATTCTCATGTGTAAACCGCCAAGAGACTAATTAACATGCGACCCCTTAGTATTACAAATGCTAGGTGCCCAGTGCAACATTATCTGTCTTCAGCAGTAGCCCATTGACAGGAAGTGGTCTGGTGCTGGGGGATGCCATTTCTAAATACTCAGCACCCATCCTCTGGAATTTCCTACCACAATCTGTCCCCTTATCTCCTACTCCGTCCACCTTTAGGCGATCCTTGAAAACTCATCTCTTCAGGGAAGCCTATCCCACCTCAATATAATAACTGTCCTTTTACTTCTTCCATTTATTCATCCCACACAATTATTACCTTTTGCATCACTTGCCCCTCCTACTAGATTGTAAGTTCTCATGAGCAGGGCCCTCTTAACCCTCCTGAATTGAAATTGGATTAACTGTACTGTCTCCCTCCATGTTGTAAAGTTTTGTACAAACAGTTGACACTATTTAAATCCTGAATAATAATGTTAATTAATGCATGTTTGTATATTAAACCATTCAACCTAATAAGCCCTTTCTGGCCCAGTGTTTGGGAAGCACTTATAGCTTCTTAGTATTATGTACCAAGTGCTCCCTTTTGATGCAAGTGTGCACCAAACTTTAGCCATTTAGGTGTGTATTACTCATAATAAAGAGGCAGGTATCTCAATTTTCACTAAATTAGCTATGAATATGCTCATGTATACCCAAACTAAATCCCAAATATGTCCTTTTTATAATGGTGGTACTTAGGCTCCAGAAGCAATCAAGGTTCAGAAAGGTAGGCTGTGTTCCACCAAAACATTATTCAGTAAACAGCTATTTCTTTATAGGTTTTTACTGCTAAGCTGTGTGCCCTATGTGTTACCATGTTGTTATATGTTGAGGCCATTGAAATATTTATGTGCCATTCATGTACTGTGTGTGTAAATTTAATGCTGTACATATTGTGAGGCATTGGTGGGCGGATTTGTGGATGGTGTGCATGTGTCAACTTGGTTTCTATATGATATGAAGAAAACAAACTTTTGTCAGAATCTTTATTAAATCTAAATTAAGTTCTGCTCTGGGTACTGGGGTCTTTGTAGAACTTTGGGTAGATTTAAGCCCCTATTGCTAGGTCAACGTCTTACCTGCTAGCTAGACTTTGTTATTGGTCTCAGATGCCCAAGGGCCTTTATATATGTGAGCTGACTGACGCCCAAGCCTTGCCCTCTCTGTGTGTTACGCTATAGACTTGCTGTACAAAGCCCTTCTGAGTTTAAACTGTGCTTGCTATCTGAATTGCTAATTAAAAGTGCATAAAAAAACCTGTTTAGACTGTTTCTGGGCGTCTCTGCCTCCTGCATAGTTTACTGTTGCCAATACCAGTTTAGCCTGTCCTTCTTACAATATGGTACTCTGGGCCAGGGGTAGCCAGCAGTGGTCCTCCAGCTGTGGTGTAACTACAAATCCCATGAGGCATTGCAACATTCTCACAGACATGACTCCCGGAGAAAGATGCATCATGGGATTTGTAGTTTCACCACAGCTGGAAGACCACTGGTTGGCTACCCCTGCTCTAGGCAACTATAGCTGCTGTGGGCTGGTAATCTAGCAAAATCAGCAGCAAAATCAGCAGCAGAATCTAGGGGGGTAGCTCTGAAGGCACAGGAGAGTGTGTACTTAGTTGTGTGTAGATAGTACACCTATCACAGTAGGCATTAGTATGAGCCAGGAGTGACTGACCTGGACTGAGAGGGAGAAATGGTTCCTTTCATTGCTAAATCACAAGCTTTGTGGGGTGAAGTAAAATAGAAGCAGTGGGTGATGAATTAAAACTTAATATATAAATTGGTGTCTTGGCTAAATGAAACTTTGCATTAGATGAATATACCCGTTTTGATAATTTTCTTCTTATGGTTTTTGTAAATAATAACTTGTCCTACAGATTTTATGACTCCATGGGAATCCTTTTCTGATGAACTGACAGCGGTAGTCTTTGAAGAATTCATAACCTTGATTAATATTCTGTTTGACTTCATTTCACATAAACAATTCAAGCAACAGCCAAAGGAACTTTAATGAAAGCATAAGGATTCATGTAGTGTACTGTGCAGGCTTGGTAATATTCATAAGAACATAATTCACCTTAGCTGGAAAGTATAACTATAAAATGTCTCCTGTATAATTATAGGAACGGAGTTCCATCTCTCTCTTTACCTGGTAATATAAAGAATACTTTAAGGAATATGCTACAATAATGTAGTTTTAAAATCAAAATGTTCTGACTTTATGCTAAGTTGCTGATATTTAATCTGCATGGTATTCGGACAAAGATCTGAACGTCTCTTTTTCCTCAGTACAAATTTATAACTGTTTTATTATTCATTCACTCTATTTTATCCTCTTAAAAAAATAAGGAGAAGATGAATACTTTAGAAGAAGTAATCTTGGGATTCACGGTTAAAATGAACCTCTCATTAAAACATTAGAATACAAAACATAGGCACCATAAATTGCCAGTACATTCCTTTTTCAGTTTTCAAGCTGGCTGTCCCAAACGCCTTAAATCTAGAATGTAGGCATGCTCCTTGCACCTAACATGGCAATGCCCATACATATTTATGGGCTCTTCAGGCAATAAAGCTGAACTGCAGGTATAAATTACTAAGCATACTTCTATTGGTCCAGCTTGGCCCGATGTAAGTATGCATATGCCATACCTAATTGGCCTATGGGGATTCTGTAACGCACTGTAGTAGCCAGACCAACTATAGTGTAGGCCATTCATAAAATGCATATTTTTTTTTTATCAGTGAATACAAGGTGTTCTCTGATTAGACTAGTAGCCGTAGCTACTATAGTGTTTTACAGAGAGCTTCCAGGTCCTGTATGAGCTGAGTGCCTCCCCCTGTGCTCTGAAAACACAGATCATTGTTCACTCAGCATAGTGTCCATTTGGAGAATGCCTAGTATTTTTATCAATGAATGGAAGGTGTTCTCTGATTGGATGAGTAGCCGGAGCTATGGCAGTGCTTTACAGTGATCTTGCGGGTTCTGTATGGTGTTGAGCTGATCGGCATCTCCTCTGAAAACAAAGGGGGTCACTCGCAAAGCACAACAGCCATTCAGGGAACCCCTAGCATTTTCCTGTCCAGTAAGGTTAACAGCAGATACTGTGGTGTGGGCCCCTTGTACAGAAAGTATTTGCAAGGCTTTCCGCAAGCTTTGAGCAGCTTAACCTGACCATACACTGCTTGTGTCCTATTGACTCAGCTGTTCAAAGAAAATGAAATATCACTGCTCCAATTTACGTTCAGAGTTTCGACTACATGAGAGCCTCCCAGGTGCAGGTAAAACGTTTGCTCTTGCTCCAACGTGATAAACAGCAGAAAAAACCCACACAAACAAGGGTGTTACCGATTGCTGTCTTTATGAATGAATCCTCATTAATTGAGGTCTATGATTAAGCCTGTGTGGTGAAACGTTAGAGGCTTGTGGCTGTGTGGCAGGGCTCATCTGTGTTAAGGTGGCCATACACTTTACAACCATCGCAAGACCTTAGTCTTGCGATGATTGTAACGTAATTAAAAAAAAAACGTACGATCTGCCCATTTGGACAGGCAGATCGTACTCTCGATCATCGCAAGCCCGCCCCCCTGAGGGGTGGGCTTCCGATGACCGCAATGCCGAACAGGCAGTGTGCGCATGCGCACACCGCCACGTTCGGCATTTGTCTCCCGAGCACCGTTCAAACCAGCCAAAAATCGTACAATTTTCAGGTGGTTTTCTAGCCTGCTCCTTAGACAAAAGAAACGGTCGCACATCTTCGTTCACATTGCTCGATTCTCGTACGATCGCGGGATTTCCCGCGATTCTCGTACGAGAATCAAGCAGTGTATGGGCACCTTTATGGTCAGCTCTCTACCCACCAGTCACACAGCTGTCTGCTGAGTTAAGCAGAGAAAATGATATGGGGCACTGCAGCTCTACATTGCATTGCCTGGATTTTATCAATGAGCAGTGTATGGGCACCTTTAGATTAATTATTAAAGACAGCGATCAGTGGCACCCGTGATTGTGCGCTATTTATCAAAGGGGAGGAAGGAGTTAGTTAGGACTTTTTAGGGTTAACAAAAGGTTAAATAGCAACACAGTTTAATTATTTTAATGTGCAAGGTTGCTTTACGGACACCATCTGCAGATAAAAGGTCACCCCTTTGATCTGTTATGATTGAGCGAGAGTATTTATAGCAAAAATAAAATTGGTACATCATATATCTTCTTGACATTGCAGATACGGTTGTGTGTCAGGGCTCAGTCACACCAGTCCTGTTAGACTATGTTCGGTAGGGTTGCCCAACACATAGACAAGACAATTTGATATATATCCTTATATGGGGATGTAGCACGGGTAACCACAACTTTAAAGAGACCCTTCTTACAAAAACCCAGGCAAAAGCACAGAAAGAAAAAAAAAAAAGGTTTAAATGTTTACTTGCAGTGGTGTAGCTTTACTATATATGCTTCCTATTCACTTGCAATGTGCTTCTGAACGCACTAGAAAATGTGAAAACTCCAGGACAATTTCCTCGCACATCATAGACCTCTCCTGTTCTGGAAATGTCTAATTATTGTCTGTACTGACCCAGCTCCCCCATCCCTCTCCACATAACCTTTTCTGTAGCTGAATGGAGAGGAGCAAAGGGAAATGTTGGGGAGCATCACTTGAGTGACGCGGCTGCTGGCAGCCCATTTAAGACGGTAGTGCTCAGCAGCCATCTCAGGACTTTTGGATGCCTACACAAGGGAGGCTTTTACAAGTAAATAACATGCATAAACTAACATTAAAGGCCAAAGGTTTCTAGGCTATTTGAAATGATGATTTATTCACTTACAATGGATGCTGCTTCTTGATGTTGTAAAGTTTTAGTTTCCTGCAGGATTAGCTGGGTGGTTACTTTCCCTTGCATGGTCCTATAGAGCCACCCTTGAGTGTGTCTATACAAAAAGGCAGCCGCAGCAAGGCCAGCTGCTACCCTATCCTCCCTGCTCTATGGTAGATGATCAGCTGCTGGAGTTTGCTCCGCTCTTTGTGATCTTGTACCAAACAGGAAGTTTAGGGAAGCCAAGCTGAAGGAGTTGGAGCTGTTTGGAAACATGATAAATGTAAGCGTTTGGGCAAAAATGTAAAATACTTAGCTGAGCAATGTATATTTGCTTGATCTGGATTCATTAGTGGAAAAAAAAAAAAGTTTGAGAGTTTAATACTACTTTAAATGCACACATAATCACATGGGAAAACTTTTGTGGAAATGAATGATCTGGCAAAAGGATCTCTTTAAATTCCCCTCCCTGCATAAACTCCCATTTAGCTTTTATTTTGAAAAATTTAAGTACTGTATAGGAACAGGTGTGTTTAGTATCTCCAACACAGAAGCAAGTAGAAATATGTATATTTGTTAAACTCCTTGCAGTACAAGTAATAGATATGATGAAAATATGGCTCCAACAACTAATTGATGTAATGGTTAATAATGGGAATAGTTGTCAACTACTCTCTCAACTCCTCCCCCCGGCCACTGCTACAACTCTGCTCAGCCACTCCTCCCTGGCTGCTGCCACCTCCCTCCTCCCCTCTGCAGTTTGTGTCATTTCTGATCCCGCTGCTCCCCCTGCCTGTATCGGCAGAGGGCACCTGAGGGGAGACAGACTGGCTGTCAGACACCAGGGTCGCTCTGAGACAGACTTGCCAGAGAGGGGGTGAGACAGGAAACAGTACGGCGCTGCTGGACAGGTCGGAGAGGCTCAGAGGAAGTGGGTGTGTGCAATAGTCAGTCTGCTATTGCAAATTGAAATAGCCAATAGCAGACTGCCTATTGCATCCGCCCTCTGCCAATCAGCAGAGCAACACCTGAAGGAGAACTTTCTTCTTTAGGTCCCTCTTCTGCTGATTGACAGAAGGCAGTGGGCGGGTGCAATAGCCAGCCTGCTGTTGGCTATTCCAAATTGCAATAGCAGGCGGGCTATTGCACACACCCACTGCCTGCTGTGTTTACATTCCTGGCTGAAGCTATTTAAAGTGACATTAAACCCTCAGATTTTTTAAACATAAACCAATACTGTAATGTGTGCCTTACTGTAATCCATGGTTGTTTCCCTTCTCTTTGCTGCTCTTCGTTTTAAATCCGTATCTCTTCTCATGGTGGGCAGAACTTCTGTTTTGCAGCAGACTGCCTTGTCTCTGGAATGGATATATGGTGTCTGTGTGTAGGTTTGTAACCTGAGCCAGCACTACAGGAAGAGACACCCAGCTGCAAAGGGAAGATCTCCCCCAGCATGAGAAGAGATAAGGATTTAAAAGGAAGAGCAGCAAAGAGAAGGGAAACTACCATGGATTACAGTAAGGCACACTTTTAACAATACACATAACAGTATTGGTTATGTAAAAAATCTGAGGGTTTAATGTCACTTTAAGCCATGTGTGCTTGAATGGCTCCTTTGAAATGGAAAGGTGACCTTAGGGGTCTAATGGACCCCTAAGGTCACCTTAAAAAGAACCTGTTATCTGCAATGTGCTATCACATAGGGGTCTGTGAGCTTCCCTATGTGATAGCAATAGAGTTAAAGAAAAAATAAAGGTAAATAAAATTAATTTCAAAATACCCAAAAAATAATGTAATGTCCCGTGCCCCCATACGAGCAGAGACAAGTTGGGTGCACCTACATACAAAAATGACGATTGTGCTACACGTCAGGTATTGCTGTGAGTGCCAGAATGAGAGCAATAATTCTCGGGCCAGTATTCATGGCTAACTCTAAACTGATGACCTGGCTTTTCGTAAACTTAATGTTTTGTAACACTCCATTTGTGTAGTTTATTTTAAAAATAGTTAAAAAGTTTTAATCCGATTAATTGAAAAAATAATTGGCCAACTAATCGATTATGAAAATAATCGTTAGTTGCATGAAATGGTCAAACAAAGTTACAATGCTCTTGCTTGTTGAGGAGAATAATGATCTGCTTCTTTAGTAAACCATACCTATTATTTCATTTAAACCAGCGGTTCTCAACCTGGGGGGTCGAATGACAATGTGCCAGGGGTCACCTAAAGACATCCCAACTCTCCTGGACGCCCTGCGAATCTCCCGCTGTAAAAGAGTGGCTCCCGGCTGCCCGGGAGAGAAACACTTTCTCCCGGAGAGGTTTACCCTGCCCTGGTTTTTTTTTTTTCTGACATCGGAGCCGGCGGCAGTAAGAAAAAACAGCATAGGAATGCATAGCTAGATTCCTATTGGCTATTTCACTTTGCAATAGCCAATAGCAAACTAGCTATTGCACCCGCTCACTGCTGCTGTCAGTCAGCGGAAGGGGACCTGAAGTTCTCCATCAGGTTCCCTTCTAGCAATTGACAACAGCAGAGGGCGGGTGCAATAGCCAGCTTGCTATTGGATATTGCAAATTGAAATAGCCAATAGGAATCTAGCTATGAATTCCAATGCTGTTTTTTTTCCGACCGACGGCGGACGGCGGCTCCGATGTCAGAAAAAAAAACCCAGAGCAGGGAAAGGTTTACTCTGCTCAGTCGAGCAGAGTAAACCGGTCCGGGAGAAAGTGTTTCTCTCCCGGGCGGCCGGGAGCTGCTATCTAACGGTAGTAAAATTACAGCGATGAAGGAGCAACAAAAATAATGTTACTGTTAGGGGTCGCCACAACTTGGGCAATCAAAGGGTCGCGGGACTAGAAAGGTTGAGAACCGCCGATTTAAACATTACCCTGGCTGGCAGATAGCACAACAGCATTTTCTTTGAAGCAGCATAAATAACTATTTTGTACTATTTTCTTACATAAAAGGTCATGCTGGTGGACCAGAAAACGTTTCATAAGAGTGAATATATCAGTCAGGGCTTTATCTGGAGGATACAGGTTCCATACAGGAAAAGTTCCCAATATCCAGGAGATGCCAATGCAATTTCAAAGGATTTTTTAAAATATTGATGTCCAACTGCCCATGTATATCATATCCTTTCTTCAGATATATTTTGAATTCTATTTGTACTGTAAAGCAAACTTAAATATGTTACAGAATTTTTAATTGGGGCACAGGATCAAGAAATCCGATTTATAAAAAGGAAAAATAATTACAAGGTCAAACATGAAAATGTTATTAGGCGTGAAAACTCTCAGTTCCATCTCTGTTGTGTTTTTTCCAATGCAGGGAGCATGAAGAAAATGATGTAGATGCGATGCTTCATGTACTGTTTATTCTACTTGCTTTCACCTCATTTAATAAGACAAATAACTTCATCATTTATATTGTGGTTGACAGGAAGGACATCTTACTGGATACAGTAGTTACACTGGCCCAGTAACCATGGGATTTTGCAATTCAATATATTTAAAGGGAAACTATAATGGTTTGGGGTCAATTTTAGTGTTAATTTACTGCTTTCATAAAATCTGTATTTTGCAAATAAAGATTTAAGACTGGGGTGCATCTATAGCAGTACTCGCAAAGCAATACGAGTTTGCCATGGAGAGAGCAAAGCAGTAACTTTCAGTCTCTTAAAAAGGCAGCCGGGGGTGATCAGTTAATGTTCTGACTTATTCCGTTGTGAATTTCAGCTTGAGCTACTGAGCTCTGTAAATAGGGATTTCCAGCAAAGAAAACAATATTTTAGTCTGGAAAACAAATAAATCTATATACAAAACAAATGCATATTGCCTTAATACTAGGGCTGGTAATGATTAAAATGTTCCTGTTCGATTAATCGAATTTTTTTTAAATTGATTAATCGACTAATTTCAATTATAACGCAAATACAGAGGGGGGTCTCACCAGAGCTTTGAGGGGGCCTCACCAGGGTAGCAGGGCTCTGTGGGGTCTAACCAGCCTTGTTAGACCCACAGAGCCCTGGCAAGACCCCACAGAGCCCTGGTCTCACCAGGGCTCCATGGGGTCGCACCATGGCTTTGTGGGGTCTCCCCACGGCTCCCTGGGGACTCACCTGGGCTCTGAGGGGGTCTCACCAGGGTAGCAGGGCTCTGTGAGGTCTAACCAGGGCTCTGTGGGGTCTAACCAAATTTGTTAGACCCCAATGCTGCGAATGGACAGTTATGATCCCAGACACTTGTTGGGGCCCCTGTGATTGATACTTATTGTTGGGGAAAAAATTAATAATAAAGGCAGTTTTAAGTCCAGAAATAGAAATTCAGTCATCCATTGTTCCTGAAAAGATCAAGAACAATGAACCAGTGCAATGGTTCAGATCAGGAACTGCACTGCTGAATGGAGGGGCTATACTTACCAAATATCAGCCTGGACACGAGAAAGATTTGCAGCCTATAAAATGAGGCACATAGAAGATCCAATTACTTTGCAGTTACAATAAGGCTCACAATGAAGGGAAGGGGAGGCTAACGAAGGGTCATGTCCTTTTCCTACTGCATGCCATTGATGAATTCATTCCTGTGGTTGAACCATACTCCCCTGAGTGTCTGAAGGTCCCCATTTGTATGGCTTATCCATATAAATGAATGTGTGTGCATATACAATAAAAAAGAAAACCTGGCGGGCATGTATTCCTTGCAAATGCTGTGTGTCTGCATGTCAGACTGCATGGCAGCGGAGAGGAAGGTTGGTATTTACCAGGTGCTGCACTCAGAGGAAGGGGGGTTTACAGTACAGGGGGCTTAAATATACAGTTGTCATTTAAAGGTCTATATCTGATGTAAATGGACTATGCAGAAAGATATAATATATATATACATATACATCCTGTTAAAAAGTATGTATATATAATTGTTTGAACTGCTCATTTGTTGTGCTGTAAAAACATTTCTCGGCTACACCTGTAAGGTTTTAATCTGTGTTAGAATTATAATCAAATACTAATCACCTCACCTGCTAGTTTTGTTGCGTCTTTTTTAAGGCAACAGAGGAGAAAATTGTTTCAGGTAGCAGCAAGGCACTTCCAGAACAGCAAATATTGATGTTGATAACCAAGGGAAGGGGAGGAGTCCAGTGACGTCACGGACATCGATGTCACCGGACTCCTCCCCCTTCCCTTCGTTAGCCAACAGAGCCACTCGGGGAAGGGGGGAGGAGTCCGTGACGTCACCGGATCTCCGACGAAAGACCCGGAAGCCGGCGGAGGTGAGTTCCGATCAAAATAATTTTGATCGATCAAAAAAATTAACGATTAAATCGAGGGATTAATCGTTAATTTCCGCAGCCCTACTTAATACCCCTCACATTTATAGGGGTGACAGACAACCACTTGCCGTTACTATGGCATCAATTGGGCAGATTAGAAAATGCTCACTACTTTCATTGAGCTAAGCGGCTCAGGCACAGTCCCACTCCACCATTCTTTTCCTCCCACCGTTTCTTTCCAATATAAACAAGAATGCTCTGCTCTACTTATTGCTGATCTTTATGTATGTACTGCAGTCTGTAATATGCATACACATCCAACTACCATTGTTAGTTTGTGGGTGGCCTTTGTCATGAGAAAATCATTACAATTGTCTAAATAAATCATTGCCACCTTCAACTGGACAATTATATAAGGCTCAGAATGGTGACTATAACATAAAACAACATTGTTCAGTAAAACATTGTGATGAATTTGCCAGGCATTTACATTTTCCCAGAATTCCTAACGGGAGCAGATTTTTTTTGGGGACACTATGTTCTCTACCGCTATAACCAAACACAGCAATAAACAATTATGATTAGATGCCTTTTTTGGAATGTAATATTATTTAGTACACAGTCATCTTATAGAGGATAATCCTATTGAAGAAAATGAGCGTACCAACGTATTTCTTTACATCAAACAAATACACTCAACCTCATTTATCAACGAGTGCCAAATAAGTATTGTCTGCATTGCCCCAAAGCAAGCAATTAGATGTCAACCTTCCCTGGAAGATGACAGTTAGAGAGTGTAAGTGTAAATCTAATTGTTGCTGTGAGTAACAAACACAGATGTCATTTAGCACAGGTTGATGAATGAGGTTGGCTTTAGGGCCAATTAGTCCACCAGTTTCCTCCTGTAACAAAACACACACACACACACACACACACACACACAGTGTAAAAAAAAACCAAACAGTAAAAGGAGGAAATGGTGTCTTCTGGGACATGAATCTGAGCATCTTAGTCCTGTGATATAGCAATACCTGTTTGTGGGCCACTGTGCTTCTCCATCCCAGCTGTTCTTACTGCCGGAGATCCCTGGTGACTTAGAGGATCACCCAACCAATTTTCCTGCAGTACCAAGTGATGCACTATCAATGCAATAAAATGTAAACCTCAACAATGAGCTTCTCTTATTTGTTCCATTTTAGTCTGTTAAATATAGAATTGAAAGAATTTTGTTCTGTTTAAGTGCAAAAACCCCCCCCAAAAACCTGCTGCTCAGAGCTGTTCTGAGCCCTATGCAGACCTCATGTCTTATCCTAAGGAGTCCAATTAGCCCTCCTAGTTCTCATCTTGGAATACAAATCAATTATTAGTTTTGTTTCTGGGGATTGGATGAGTGGGAGGGATCCACTAGTTTTAGTAAAAGACAACTGGACAGGTCTGACACCAGTCAGTCCACATACCGTGTATTGTCAGTCGAAAATGGGACTTGGGAGCTGACTTATAAATGGGTTTTTTTTTTTTTTTTTTGCAAGGTCTTTAAAAGGGATAACACACAAATAAAAGTGCATGGCTTCAAGATATGCACTACATATTTGTTTTTTGAACATATGACTTATTGGAAAATCTCTGTGCGCTCTAGCATATTTTTCCATCTTCTCAATGAAAGGAGGGAGGGGAAGCTCTTATCCACACAAGTACAGCTTCAGTCCTTTGAGAGTCACATGGGAGCGAGGGGTGGCTTCCTGCTGCTAAAAAAACCCCAAATAAAAACCAGAAAGACCTTTTCCTTCTCTGCATTGACAATAGTCTTGAATATTTAAATACCTTTTAACAGATAACTAAAATATATAGCACTCAGCTTTAAAAGTCTGCTTGTTTTTTTTCATAATTTTAAATCTAGGCTTGAGCACTACAGTAGTCAAGTGTTATCTCAGGATCAGTCGGCTGCAGGCAGGCAATGTTCCATCTACCCCTAGTGATCACTCAGCACACTTTATCATTGTACAAAATCGAAGGGTGAGAGGCAACAGCATTTTGAGATGACACACACACACACACACCAAGGTTTACATCAAGGTAGCCAAACATCAGCCCTCCAGCTGCGGTGGAACTACAAATACCATCATGCCTTTGCCTCTGGGAGCCATGCATGTGGCTGTCAAGAGTCTTGCAATGGCACATGGGATTTTTAGTTTTACCACATCTAGGAGGGCTGAAATTTGTGGTCCATCATCTTAGTCTTGGAAGCAGATTCTGACCTTAGATGATGCCTGAACAAAAAAAAAAAGTGCCACACTTATCTATTTTAGTATGCATACACTAGAATATATATGTGTACACAGCCATACACACAGTGAGGAAAATAATTATTTCCTCCCCTGCAGATTTTGTAAGTTTGCCCACTTACAAAGAAATTAAAGGTCTATATTTTTTTTATCATAGGTGTATTTTAAATGATAGAAACAGAATATCAACCAAAAACACATGATACAAATGTTATAAATTGAGTTGCAGTTCAGTGAGTAAAATAAGTATTTGATCCCCTACCAACCAACAATAATTCTGGCTCCTCCCACAGACTGCCTATGTGGTACACAGATTAGTCCTGTCAATTTAAGAAGGTGCTCTTAACGACAACTCGTTATGTATATAAGACACCTGTCCACAGATTCTCTTTCTTCCATTCAAACCTCACCACCATGGGCAAGACCAAGGACATTAGGGACAAGATTGTAGACCTGCACAAGGCTGGAATGGGCTACAAGACTATCAGCAAGAAGCTTGGTGAGAAGGAAACAACTGTTGGATCAATTATTCGCAAATGGAAGGAATACAAGATAACCATCAATCGCCCTCGGTCTGGAGCTCCATACAAGATTTACCCTCATGGGGTAAGGATGATCATGAGAAAAGTGAGGGATCAGCCAAGAACTACATGGGAGGAGCTTGTGAATGATCTCAAGGCAGGTAAAAAATACACTTAAGTTGTTTTAAGTGCACATAAAACACAATATATTACCCAACTTTTTGGTAAAATATAAAAGATGAAGTTGCGATGAGTAGATAGATACCAAGCATGTCAAGCTTCAAAACTGCACACTCCAGTAAAATGGTAACCTCCCCCCCCCCTCTATAATAACCCCAAATTGTCTATAGGCAATGCCCCGAAAGCTTAGTACTATGTGCCCCCAGTTATGAATGAACAGGAAGTACTTTACATCTCTCCCTGTTCATTCATGAGTTTCTGAATGGGTAGAAGCAGCTTAGTATAGAGGCTTCTATCCATTCATAACTGAGTGATAGTATCTCCAGTTTGTGAATGAATGGTAAGCCTCTGTACTGAGTGCTTTCCATTCATTCAGTGCAGTGGCTGCAGAAAACCGTCCTCAATTTCCTTTTCTATTTCAAAAGGGAGATGTCAGAGGTCTGTTTAGACCCCTGATATTTTACTAAAGCCCCCCCATTATGCACGTAAAACAGTGTGCACCATGCACTTTGCTTTAGTAACCAGTATGCACTATTTAACACGTAGCCTAGGTTTTGCATTCTGGTTAATGTTTTTCTAGATGCACATACTTGAAAAAAGGGTCTGCATGACATCCTGACACTTATTTTTATCATACTTATTAATGTTTCTTTGGGGCTTAACAAAATGGGAGGCTTTAAATGGTTCGGTTATTGGAGAAGTTGGTGTGGCCACTGAGGGGCACTGTAAAGCTTTCTCGCACGGGGCGCCTAAAAGCTTGGCCCTGCGTAGTGGTACCAAACATGTGAGGCACAATTGTCATGTTTGTACTTTTATGAAAAGGGTCAACTGCTGGTATTGTGAAGACTTTGTTAACCGATCCCCTAGCAGCCGGCACTCATCTCTTTCCACTGTGCTTCAGCTTATGGATTATAATGCAGTGCTATGGGTCCTGCACTGTACATGACATCAGCAGGCCTCTGACCGCCACAGGGAGTAGAGGAAGAGGTTGCAGGCACCTGTCTTGGAGCAGGGATCAGGCAAGAAAGTTCATTAAACAGGTCCCCTATACAAACATGAGCAGGTAATCTTTGCAGTGCAAGGGGTAGCTTTTTTTAAAAATTGGAAATAGGCTTTACGGTTGTTTACCTGTGGAGGGCTGGCATTGCCAATGGGTGACAAAGGGATACAGTGGAGCAATTTGGTGGTGCAAGATAAGTTATTTTTTCACTCAATGTGGTCTTTTGCATTCAGAGCAAAGAATTATAAGCATTTGTAATGTGAACATTATCTGGACTTCCAGCATGCATATTACTTATTACTGTATCACTGAGTCCACACACCAAGCTGAAGTTGTAAAACCAAACATGTTTTAATAAATGTGAGGTTTCCTTTTTTTAAAAAATTTAGGTAGACAACAGGGACAAGCATGGGAAGATCCACTTATATTAATCATGCTTTAAAGAAGTTTCTTGGGAACAATGCACATGACGTGTGTTGCAGAGCATTATGTAAAAAAAAAAAAAGGTGAATGTCTAATTTTTGCATAGAAGATAGTAAGTCCCACCGCACTCACAGCATACCCGGCCAAATAGCAATGGTGGTGCTCGCAGTGATACTCACGGATGGCGCCGTGCACAACAACAGTGAAAAGCAGGAATCACCAGCACTCGGTAAATGGTGTTCAAATAATAAACATCCATTTATTTGGACAAGTTGTCACAAAGGAAAATACCAACGTTTCAGGGCCACACAGGGTCCCTTCATCAGGGTGATAATCTGACCAACAATTGCAGCATTAGGCTTGCTGCCACCCCATTAAAATGAATGGGTTGCCCAATGTAAGGCATTGTAATGTGTTGCATTAGAGCAATGTGTAATCTGAATAGGCTCATAGTAAATCAATTAAAAGGAGCCAAAATTATGGTTCTACATGCCATTATGACATTGTTTGCAAAAATCTAACAAAATGCTACAAAGAGCTTAACTTACAGTAGTTTGTATTTGTATGGTCATGTAAAATTATTTTTATTCTCTTTCATTATTTTACTTTTAAAACAAAAAAACATGTTGGTAGTAAATTGGAATGCCTTCACTTTGGAAAATTTACAGGGCTATCCTTTGTTTTTTTACAAGATGTTTCACCATTAAAATTTGAAGAGCCCTGCTATCTATGATGTATTAAACAAACATCATTATTTCACAAATAATGACCTAGTGTTGACGTTCGGTTTTTAAAGCGGACCTTTACCTAGTACGACACCAGACAACAAACATATCCCCATATGCCTTTTCAAATGTTTATCTTATGTTATCTCTGAAAAGGACATATGTTGATGATGGGCATTAAAATCCTGTGCAGGATGTTACATAATTGATCAATAACAATGATCAATGTAAACAAAGGGACATACCTGCCCCTTTGTTTACATTTCAGAGTCACATAAGCCCTGCTCACCGCAGAGCCCCACAATCACCAGGCCAAGGTTGTATTGAAGAGGCCATTGTCCTCATCAACATGAGAACATGATGTTTTGCCAGGGAGAATGCCCCCTGGTGATGCATCCGCCCCCAAATTGAGGCATATGGCCTGGTATGGCAGTGGGGGAGGGGTGCACTAGTAACCAACTTAAATTGTAGATCAGCATCCACAAATCGGACATCTGATAAAAAGCAGTCAAATATCAGTTTTCCACTACTAATGAATTACTCCAGTGTTTGCAGTACTTGTGGACTGGCAATGGTAAAAAGTTTTGGGTGTTTTATTAAGGTGGTGCAATGAAAATGTGCAAAGAGCACTTACCAATAGAAACTGATTTTTGTGAACTGTAATTGGTTGCTTTAGCTACTGGAAACTGTTCTTCAAAAGGAACTGAAACTTAAATAAGGGGACCATTACTCTTGACTTTTTTGTTGATGGTACAGGCGTCACGCTGTCATCTTTATCCTTACTACACTACTTGGCCAGTCACAAACCTGTGCATTTCAAGTGCCCCCAACACATCTTGAAAGTGAATTGAATATACCAGTAAATATTTTCCACATAAAAATACAAGTGTAAAAGAGGTTTAATTGCAAATTATTGTGTGATGGCAAATGTGGAGAGAATGGCAAGAACTACTAGTAGTCCCTATGTAATGCTGTGGGAAACACTTCTAAACAGGTCTTCTATAAAGTTATGAATATGTTACCAAACAAAGTCAGTTTAGATGACAATCTCAATGCAAACTTAGCAAACTAAATGTGAGATTGCAGTCAATCAGCGGAGAGGGCTTGGAATGGTGGCTACTTTACAACACACATGGGGAACAAAAAGTACAACCACAGAAGACATGAAACTCAGATAAAGATTATGATAGTAAATGTTTACTTTTTTGGCTATTTAATTTTAAAAGTTAGTTTGGAAGACAAAGACATGTTCCAAGAAAGGCCTTTAATAGCAAAGAAAAACCTCTGTAGGATGTCACAATAAAAAGTACCTCCTTAAGTTATCCTGAACTTATAAGAAACAAAATGTGTGCTTGGAGTCGATATTAACCATCTGCAGCTTTAAAAAAAATGTGTGCCCTAATATTACTTATGTTTGTTGCCAATGCATCTCTTCTTTAACGCCAAGTTCCAACAACAAATGTAACCTCACCGCATTATGTAGAATTCAGCTCAAGGTTAAATATAAGTATATGGTAATGATGGCAAAGACCAATTCTACAAGCACAATTAAAGAAACAAACAGTGGCACAAAGTAAAAAGGCAAATTTCCCTTTTTCGGTTTATAGACAAGATCAGCTCCAATCCTGTTCTGCTATTGAACACACCAATGTGGTGGAACTATTTCACTTTAAAGATCCATCAAACTAGAATTACATACAACCTTTAAATTACAGAACTACTTTCCATTACTTGATTGATAAAAACAGGAAATGTGACATGTAGGGTGAGACACGTGGTACCACAACAACCAATATCATTCCAGAACAAATGGTCAGGCTTGTGCTTGGAAAATGTCAGTCAAAATCTGCTAAAATACACATTACCTTTTTCCAGTTATATAAAACAATGAATTTACAATGAATGTTCTTTTATGTAGTACCAACGACATTTGCAGTATTATGCAGAGTACATAGAGCAATCATATTACTCGCTGCACACAATCTAATGTCCCCACCACAGACTCTCATACACAATGGGCCTGGACTGGGTTGAAGCCCATTAACCGAACAGTAAAACTTTGGGTGAAAACTGCAGCACATGTAGGCATAGGATGACCATACAGGTGGGAACTGAACCCTGCAGCAGATTTGCAAGGTAAAGTGAAGAGATTTGCTTATGATTATATACTGGCCAAGACTCATCAAGCTGCAATAGAATAGGCAACTTAAAATGTGCTTAAAGAAGAACTCTGGGCAAAACTTATTAACCCTTGCAGTGGGGTTTACCCCCTCACTGCAAGGGTTAACAGCTTCTTTTTGTCTAGGTGCTAATACAATTTTATATACATCAGTTATACTCATCTGAACCGCAGAGCCAGCTTGGCCTTAGATCACACTCCTTCCGGCCTCTTTCCTCCTCCGCTGCAGAGGTCTAAGACCCTGTCTTATACACGGTGTATAGACGCGAGGACACAAAGGAACATTCCAATGTTGCAGTGTAGGAGGAGAGAGGCTTCAGGGACTAGAGAAGCAGGGAGCAGGCTCAGCAGTTTGGGCGAATATAACTTTTTTTTAGCAAAATTGAGCAGTTAACCCTGCATGTCATTTTAGCATGCATTGAAGTGTATTTCCACTTTTCAGCCAAATTGGGATAACACCTATTTTATTATGTATTCCATCTACATTGCACATGATTAAAAATCATTAAAAATCACTGTGTACCTTTTTAAGTGGTTTTTTTTTTTTTGCTTAAAAATCCTACTTAGATTCCCCCATATATCATTTTAAGGCGGGTCTTAGGTTTACTCCAATTTAGTCTGTCTGTACTATGCTGGCAGATTTTATTATCGGTAATAAAATAGATTTGCACTCTGTCTGCCCTATCAAAAGGGTTAAAAGACTTAGAAGTATAGAATGTTAATGATAGGAAGCTCAGAGTAGTTTGGAATCTGCACAAAGGCCTTCACCAAAGAAACATCTAAAAAGTCAGAAGGATTTTTAGGTATGCTGTGTGAATAGGAACACATAAGCATACTTTGGCTTTTCTTGAATTTGACTGCAAAAATGGGAATACACTTTAAAATGTATTTATACTCTTAACAATTAACTTCTCTTATTTGCTCCCTTATTGTCTGTTAAATATATTAACATAGAAATAAGGTATCACTGTTTGATGAGCAAACACATACCTAGAGGTCCTGTCAGAAACCCATTACTGTTTCAGTTAACACTACAAAGTGTACAGGACAACACTATCAGGCCAGCGAAGTTCACATAGAAATGATAGAACATCTCTCCCCTAAGTTTTAATGAGGTGAAGGAGGTGTTTTGTAATCCTCACACACTTTCTTTTCTAGTATGACAACGCTTCTCGTCAATAGTTACTTTACAGTGAGCAAGTGTTGTCACCCTAAGACAGAAGTGTGTCACTGGCAGGATAACCAGGTGAAAATAGGGGAGAAAAATTCTGATGAAAACTAATGCCGCCGCCGCCACCACATCCAAGAGCTGGTAAAATATACTCAATTTTAGTTTTTGGGTTTAGATTTGATTTAAACGCTAATTAGCACATACTGCAGCTTGATGAATTAGGACCACTATGTTCCAGAACAGGAATGTTATTAGTAGCTTCTTTTTATGTCTTGCATTTAGATTTAGTGATCCTTTACGGTTATATTTTTACATTTTAAATAGCTCAAATAACCTTCTCAAGTTAGCAGATATATTATATTATGCAACATTTACAAAAAAACATTATGCACCAGAGCCACCATTTTTATATACAACCGTTTCCATTTCCTAAACCTATGCTGTTAGAAAAAAAAACAAAAAAGAAATCCAGCATACATCATAGTAAATTTTAGAATATGACCCAGGCCCGGGCAGTCAGTGAAGCTGAGAATATCTTCTTACAGAAGAAAGGCACCATGGTATACAATGTTACATAAAATATAAAAACTTTATCTCTACAAATAAACTCTCTCTTATATATTTCAGAATTTGGTAAAGCCAGTTAACCTGTAAAAAAAAAGAAAAAAGTTAAAAATCCCTCTGCTTATATACTTTTTTCTTCTTCTAAAGCTTTGAAAAAAACAACATATTTACATAAAACCGAAAAAAAAAAACCCCAATCCTGTACCGCCAACTTCCTGCTTCATATACTGAAACAGTAATTTAACTAAAATGTAACTGTGCAAATAGAAAATATAAATAGAGTCTTTTTAAGATATATATAAATTTATAAAAAAGTTGTTTCTTGCATATCCCCGTTGCCCGTGGTCCTAATTACCATCTCTGGTAAAATGCTGCTTGAGCTTTGGTTGGAGTCTTTGGGAATACTTAGATCTGACGGCACTATGGAAGAGTCTTTGGATGTGTCCTGAACACTAAGAGAGAGCTGCTTTGGCCTTCCAGAATCCTTAAACAAAGGAGTGGATGTAATCCAGTTTACCAATCCAATGTCATACTGATCCTTCCTTGGATCCCACTGCAACATCTCATCTACACACAAGGCTTCCATAGAAGTGTCACGGGGGTAAGAATTGGCACTTGCCCCCACTTGGTCTTTTATCTTAACAGAAAAAGAAGGATCTGGACTGGTATAGTATGCTTTTTCAGGTGATCCTTTAACTGGATTAGCAAAGCATAGCATTTGAGTCTCTTTCTCTTGGTCCACAATGGTTTCTGCTTGGTTTCTTCCAAGATGAAAATCACTAACCGTTGATATGGTAGTACTGATTTGTTTTTCTGGCACAGGTGCACTGTGGGAATGTAACCTGTTTACAATACGAGTGAGGCATTCTGGATGAGCTTTTAGCACTTGACGACCAACCTGTACGTGTGTTGGAAACATTGTTCCTTGGATGGACTTGTACAAAAACCTAAAATTAAAGTGAAGTAAAGTCATAAGTATATAAAAGCAGCAATGCAAATACAGGAAGTAACATTGTACTCATGTTGCTAAGATTCCAATGCAGAAGAGGAGTATCACTACTATAGGGCTCATTTTAACAGAGAGCGGATAATAAAGATAAGAAAAGAATTTTACAGATAAGTAAAAAATCGTAAGTCTTAGACCCCGAGTTATTTACAACCTTACAACCTTCAGGTTATTGGATACTGGCAAGGGGAAAAGGCTGCGCAGAGAGCCTCTATATAACCCCTCTCTCCCTCAACAAGCGTCAGTTTTGTAGAGTGAGCTTTAACAGGAAAGGGAGGAACCTTATCCTTCAAACTTTGGGCCTGAATGACGACCTGTCTAATCCACCTAGCAGTAGAATGAGAAGCAGGGAGCCCCCTGTGTGATCCCTCAGGAAGGTCAGAGGAAATCTGACACTGAAAGGAGGCAGTAGAAGAAAGGTAAACTCAAGAGATGTATATCCCCATACAGAGCGTGGAGAGAAGTTTCCTTTGGATGTTTTGGAGCAGCACACAAGAAAGGAACAATAACATCCTTGTTAAGGTAGAAGAAAATAACCTTTACGGAGAGGAGGCCTTAAGCTGGCCATACACTAGTAGATCTTCGAACCAACTTTTGTACGAAAGATCTTTACCACCCGATAATGCCATCACACACTTGATGAATCTCAATTGAAATTTCCTTTAATTTTAAAGGAGAATTATGGGGAAAGTGACAGTCTTCTCCATAATTAGAGCCGGTGTGCGACACTGAAACTGTCACATGTTGGCTCTAATGATCGAATACCGCCATTCACGGAGTTCTCGATCTTCTCCCTGCAGAGAGCGCTGACCCATCAGTCAGCGCTGACTGGAGTGACGGACATGGCTGGCTCTACCTCTAGAGAGGCAAAGCCAGCTGTCAATCAGGTGGCGGGGTGGATCCCAATAATATTGTCGGCATCAGACCCGGCTACAGCGCAGCTCTGTGCTGTCAGCATATACTGAGTAATAGCTCACTATATGCAGAGTTTTCCGTCACAGGAGGACATAGTATGTCTTCCTGCGATCTTAAAGAGAACTATGGGCAAAAAAGGTTGGCCCATAGTTCTCTTCTAACGTTCAATTTTGAAATGAATGGAGATTTGCAAATGAAAACCACATCCAGTAAGTGCCCATTCACACTGGGCATTTAATCGCGCGATTTCTGTCACGATATCCCGCAAATTTGCTGCGCAATATCGCGATTAGTCGCCGTCCAATGATTTTCAATGGAGCTGTTCTGTTGAACAGCTCCATGTCACTCGTCGCGGTCGCTTGTGCGGGATGCCTTCCAACTTGATCCTGCAGACAGACAAGGGGGATGCCGCTGTGGACCATGGCTTTGAGCCTGAATAGTACCCTTACTATATGTGATGTACTAGGTGCAAAGGTGAGCACCAATGCAGGATCCAGTGCCCAAAGCAATATTACAGGCAGTCCCTGCATCTTCTTCCAGTTGGGGTGTGGGTATGGTCCTCTAATCCAATCTGGAATGCTGCTAAAATGTAGTGCCCCCATCGGCTACAAAGCAGATAGGAAACCAAAAACTTGCTAGAAGAATCGTGTAGCAACAAGAGCATGTAAGAATGAGGCATGTCTCTCTCAAAGACATGTCCATCACCTAAGGGCACTAGCAAAAAAATGGAGGCATGCTGAAAGAGCTACAAGTTATATGGGGGTTATCTCTGCAGCCTTTTCCTTTTGCCAGTGTCCAGTCACCTAAGGTGGCATGTAACCCATTGTCTAAGATTTAAAGGGCCTGTGTTCTGTACTATACGATTAAGAAATTGTTATTCCACAGTATTCTGCATTGCCTGCATTTTACAGCTCATTGATAAAATCCAGGCAATGCAATGTAGAGCTGCAGTGCCCCATATAATGTTCTCTGCTTAACTCAGCAGACAGCTGTGTGACTGGTGGGTGGAGAGCTGACCATAAGACTATCAGGTTACCATCCACTCATTTGCTTCAGACTGCTAAAGCCAGTGTAGCGCAATGACCATTTGTGCTCTATAAATATGTTTTTGTTTTTTTTAAACAATGTGCTGTTTTGTTTACATCCAAAATCTAGGCACACGTGCCCTTGTGTATAGATAAAAACATTGTGCCTATAGGATTGCGATATTTGCAATGCTAGCTGATTGCTTTAAAACTCTGATCCTTCAGTTGTGGTGAAACTACAAATCCCATTATGCAACTGCCTCCAGGAGTCATGCCTATGGATGTCAGCCTTGCAATGCCTAATGGAAATTGTAATTGTATCATAGCTGGAGGGCCACAGTTTGTCAACCCCTGCTTTAGAGTTAAAAGAAAAGCTTGCATGTAGACAAACCTTTAAAAGTCAATACTTGTAAAATAAATGCCTAGAACAAGTATGAGCCAAAGGAGTCCGACAATTCAGCCAACATTCCTTCTTCGATACCTTACAGGTCAAGTACTGAAACATTACATTATTCTAAAACTCCAAGCAAACCGCTTAATTTCTGGTTAAAACACCTGTTTTAACTGTTTGACCTGCCAAAGGATTTGTTATTTTGGGCAGCCACTAGTGATAAACACCTCTGCTAGTCAGGATGATCACTCTGCTACTGCCTGGGTCAGCTTCCTATGCAATAGTTTTCAATATCCCATCTGCGAGATCTCCCAGTCACATGTCTCCAGCTTCATTCTCCATACATCAAAATATGTGAAATACCAAAGGGGTAGTCTGTATACCACTAGTAATAAGCAAAGCAAATATTTCAGCTTTACACAAATACCCAGTTTCGGTTTTCCCACCAGCTTCAAGTCTCTTGGGGAACATGGAATGTCAATGCTATAGTCACAAAGAATGATTCATCAGAATTTACATTCAAAGTCTTATATGGCAGTATGAAAATAAATTACAACTACAGAACTTCAAAATAAATAAGACAACCTCTGTGTAAGGCAACATGAAAGGGAAAATGAACAAAGGAAAAAAAAAACCACAATGTAAAATACCTGGGTAATAAAGCAGCAATGGGTGACAACATACAAATTAAATAAAACAAAGGATTGGTGAGGAGTCTCTGCATGGTCCAGTAGGGGTTTGATGGAGGGTTGCATGTTGGACAGGATGAATTGTAAATCATAGCCACAGAAAAAAACAGAAGGATGCTGAACACAATCGTGGACACATTGATCCAAGTCTGGAAACATAAAAGGTATCAGTTAAGTTGCCATCATTAATAAAAAAAACCCATAGAAAACCTACTGCTAAGGGTGCAGATCAATGGAAGCAATCTGCAAAGGCAGGCATATATACCAACAATGAAGGGCTTGCTTAGGCTTGCCCATTCACACTTACAAATCTTATACAGCTTAGCAAAGCCAAAGAAGTTTTAACATGTGTTACCATTACATATAAACTAAACTGTACAGAATTTAGAATGCATTTGCATACATAGCTGCAGTTTACAATGCCAGCTCTACAAGCAGCACTGAACGTTTAACTATCCAAAGACGTAAGCAATTCCATTGTTCGATATTCTAAAGCCATTTTTATCATGGCAGCTGAACTAGGGAAGAGTGTATGGGCTCACAGTCTGCAAAGAGCTTGGGTAAGTTACTACGAGGCTGCAGTACACATTGTGAATCCCTTAATTTTAAAAAGTAAACAAGCTCCAAGACAACTTTTCTAAGTTCTGAGACAAGGTAAAAAAGCATTATGTCACTTAAAGTGACACTAAACTCAGGAGTTTAACCTTAAAAGGAGAACTATGGGGTCAGGGCTTTTCCCCATAGTTCTCCTAAGTGTAGCGGGAGGACACAAACTAGCGTCCTTCCGTCACCCAAAGCTCAGTATATCGCGAGCTGTGGGGGGGGAAAATCCCTGCAGGGAGCCATGAGTGATAGTCATGGCTCTCTGCACGGATAGATCGAGAAGTGAGCGCGAGACGGTATGTGTTCGCTCACTTCCCGATCTACTGAGCCGACCTGTGACAGTTTCATTGTCACAGGTCGGCTAGAACTATGAGGCTGAGCGATTTTCACTCGCCTCATAGTTCTCCTTTAAAAATACATTCTAGTACCTTAACTATTTAACAATACTGTATCTTATTTTTGCATCTCTAGATCCTCAAATCATCTTTGAATTCCTGCCGACACTGTCCATCCTTCTGAAGGGTGGCTACTTTTGTTCTCCAGGTCCCTGTATCCATAGCCACTGCTCCAAGCTTGCTCCCGTGATAAACTATAACTTCCTTACAAATGAGTAAACTAAACATGAGATTGTAGTCCATCACAGGAGTGATCTTGGAGCGGTGACTACTTTACAACACACACAGGGACCATGGGGAACAAAAGTAGTCACCCTCCAGAAGGAAGGACAGCGTCAGCATGAATTCAGAGATTATTGGAGGATCTGCAGCTGAGTGATACACAAATAAGATACATTTTTGTTAATAGTTAAGGTACTTTACTTTTCATATTAAAATGACACTAAGCTCAGGAGTTAAATCTTAAAAATGAGTTATTTTTTCTTAAATCTTAAAAATTAGGCTCTGTTCACACATAGGCGTATCGAATATGTGCGTTTTTACCGCGATTCGTGGTAAAAAAATGCGCGACATACACGCGTTTCCAAGGGCTACTTGGCTGTATCCCAATGGAAACGCACAACAAAAACGCTGCAAAAGAAGCTCATGTACCTTTTCAGGCATAGGCCGTTTTGTAGCGCGTTCAGACGGGCTGAAATACGGCAAGGTGTGAACCATACCCATAGAAAACAATTGGATTTTCATGTTTGAGCGTTTTGTAGAGCGTTCGTAGAGCGTTGAACGCGCTACAAAACGTACAGGTGCGAACCAGGCCTAACTCATTTTTAAGATTTAACTCCTGAGCTTAGTGTCATTTTAATATGAAAACCTCTTAAAGAAAGTAATGTAATGAAAATCAATAGAAAGTACATAGCAAGCCCTTAAAGGGGAAATTTATTATTTTGTTTTCTTAGATAAAATGATTCACATGCATTGTGTTAACTTAACTTGAGAGCGCCAGAGGTGGCATTTAGCAGGTTTCTGTCTTTAAAGCCAAAATATATATACACATATATGCCTTCCCTGGATTTACCCCCCCCATACCAATAAATGCTAACAAATTTAAAAAAACATTCCATTTAAATTAACTTTATTATAGACATTACTTCCCTATGCAATGCAGGCAGCACATTTGCTGGTGAGGGCACACAGGGTGCTGTACATAGCTTCCTGAAGACTTCACAGTACCCTGCTTCAGTAATCTTCTCAAAAGTCCTCAGCCCTAATGCAAGCTGTGGACTGGCTTTTGGGAGGGGCTATGCACATATGAGGCCTTCAGGCTGTGTTAGCTGAAGTTGGCCTTTAACTTGTCTTTAATCCATTAAAAATATATGTATGCCTAAAACTACCCTTTCCAAGGAGGAACAATGCTGCTCTGCAATTTGACTGCACTACAAAGAGCATTTTCTTACCCAGGTTTTGGTCTCAATTCCCAAATGCAACATAATGGTGAAAAGAGCACAAGTGACTATAGGTGTTCCCCAAGTGAACAAATCAATATCAGAGTCGTAGAAAGTCTGTAAAATAAAAAGGGTACATGTAAATGGAGTGAACACGGGGCCTGTGACAAACAAGTTTTATATATAAACAAATGCAGACAACTTACAAAATATGGGATGAAAAAGCATACAAGGCTTTGGTAGAAAGCATCAATCATGTTCCGCCAAAACATATGTGGCTTGTACTCCTATACAGAAAGATACACAACAGGGTTAGCACTTTAAGGAAATTAACAGTTTTCAATCCTAGCCTAAAATCCTTTGCATTCAGTCTCAACTCTACCGCTGCATAGACACAAAATGTTAAAAGGCAACAGGTAGTGACTCATCAGTGATAATGACACATTATAATCAGCTGACATTCTGTTTCTTTGCATACAGTCATATCTCTAGCATGTTGAGTTTTTCCATGTGAATACCCAGTGTAACTGGAGTGGACATGACTGTCAGCTGAAGTCAAGCTTTTGTATGTGTGAAAAGACGACAGCTTTTAGTCACACAGCACATTAAAAAGGCACTTGACATACAAGACCCCATTCTTCAAGCACAGCCACTTGCATAGAACTGTATGTAAGGGAAGAGACACTGGTACAGTAAAATAGCACCTATGCTTAATGTGTGAGGTTGTCATGAATGGAAAGGAAAAATATGGTCCTAAAAAGTAAAGATCTCAATTAGAAAAAAAATTAATAAATCAGTCTTTCTGGTTAGCTATGCTTTTTTTCTTTTCTGTATAAAAACGCTTAATTCTGTCCTAACATTATCAAATTGGATTTGTGCTAACAAATTATTTTTGTTCAATGACATTCATTGAAGACCATAAGAAAATAGGCTAAAGGTATCTGGGAAAACATTGACTGTTCAGCTTTGAAAGGCTGTGTCATATTGCTATTCTGTAATGGGTATCTGCCCTGTATGGTGTAAGCCCAACAAAACTGCAGCACAAACTAGCAAAAGTATAGCTGCTGACCAGAGCAATCAAGTTCATACACTGGTAAATGAAAACAAGGAACGAAATAGGTTTCTATGGGCACAGCCCCACTCTTGTTCCAATTTCCATTACTATGGTTCTGAGCAGAGCAGGAGGAAGAATTAAGTAAAATAATTGCTAATTTTATATACTTCGTTAATACAGTGGTACTTGGGTTCACGAACTTAATTGGTTCCACGATCCTGGTCGCGAACCGAATCACATTTTCCCATAGGGTTCAATGTAAATAAGGTTAATCCGTTCTGAACCATATTGAAAAAGAAAACAATTTTAACCACAGACCCATAGTCATCACCTCGTGCAGCCATTCCATGAACAATTGCCTTGTGACCCAAGCTTTCGCGTTGGCCCTCCCCATGACAGGCAGTCTGGCCTTGTTCACATTCTGTTCCTTGAATGAACAGTAGTGGCTTAATCTTCAGATCGGCACTTGCGTTCGCACACAGCAAAAGGGTCAATCTGTCCAATGGGCTTGTGCCCCGGCAGTGCCTTTTCCTCCTGCGTGATATAGGTTCTGTTCAGCAGGTTCTTCCAAAAGAGCCCTGTTTCGTCGCAGTTGGAACACTTGAGCGACGTATCCTTCTGCCTTCATGAAGGCAAAGTCTTTCTTGTAGGCTTCTCAGCGGCCTTGTCACAACTGGAAGCCTCACCATGTCTTATCACACTGTGGATGCCACTTCTCTTGCAAAATGTTTCAAACCACCCTCTACTGGCTTTACATTCATCACTAGATGAACATGTGGAGGGGTTTTGCTGCAGCAAATCACTGTGCAATTTCCTGGCTTTTTCACAGGTCATAGCTTCACTAACACTATCACCTGCCAGCCGTTTCTCATTCTACCACACTAACAGAAGTTTTTCCACCTCTTCCAGTACTTGTGCCCTCTGCTTGGTTAACATGGTTACTCCTTTTGCCACATCGGCTGCTTTGATGGCATCTTTATTCTTCAAAATAGTCTAGATGGTCGACTTCGTCATCTTGTACTCCGAGGCCAAATCAGTCACACGAATACCACGATCATGCTTTTCTACCATTTTCTTCTTTAATTCAATGGTTATTTTCTTTGAAAACTTTGTTACCATTCTTACTCTGCACGTTCTTGTTACCTTCATTATTGCGCTGCACGTTCTTGTTACCTTCATTATTGCGCTGCATGTTCTTGTTACCTTCATTATTGCGCTGCACGTTCTTGTTACCTTCATTATTGCGCTGCACTTCCTTTTTACCACCATTCTTGCCACCTTCAATAACGCTCTGAACATTCTTGTCACCTTCAATAACGCTCTGAACATTCTTGTCACCTTCATTAACGCTCTGCACATCCTTGTCACCTTCATTAAGGCTCTGCACATCCTTGTCACCTTCATTAACGCTCTGCACATCCTTGTCACCTTCATTAACGCTCTGCACATTCTTCTCACCTTCATTAACATTCTGCACGTTCTTGTCACCTCTCTGCGCTTTCAAGAACCGGGGTACCACTGTAGTTTAGTTTAGAAAGCATATGTAAAAGCAACTAATATACTGCATCTTACCAATTTTTTTTTTTTTTTCAAGGCAATGGAATTGGAACCATAGCCTTGTAAAGGGGCTGTAATGCCAGTGATCACTAGCACTCACAAGTAACATGTTCCCAGTCTCTGTCTCCAGCATCATATCTCCAGTTCTAACAGCACTTCCAATGATAATCTCCTGAAGGATGTCTTCAGTCTGAAGGTCTACTGCAACATTATATATACCCAACACTGTACAATGTCAGAGGCCACAAATAAGGCCCCCTATGCTTCCTGGGTTGACCACCATTGGTTTGAGCCAACCCTGCAAGATCTGCTGGCAATGAAATGTTATTGCGTCATAGTGAAATAATATAGGTGAGCAACTTAGTTACCTTCATACTTGGTCCACTCCTGTAGAGCTCAGGGACAGCAATCAACATGTCAGCAGGAAGGTCTTTGTCAAGAATCCCGGTAACAAGTTGTGGAATGGATGAAAACATCAAGTTAAAAAAGATCAAATACCACTGGTCGATCATGGCTGATCCAGAGAAGCCACAAAAAAACTGGTACCAAAACAGAAGGGCCACAAACATCTAGAAATAAAAGAAAACATTTTACTTTAACACAAAGAAAACAAAGCACACATTACTACAACCAGAGCAGGTTAGAACGTGTGATAGTTGGTTCTTGTATAAATCTGGAAGAGACATAAAATTGTAAACCAGGCCATGTGAATGATCCCATGAACAGTGTAAAGCAGTTACAGTGCAGTATATAAATACCATTAATACATGGTTCATAATTATTTACATACATGATAGTGATGCTGAAGTGGACATGCCATAGCAATAAAACAGACAAAACATTTCTACGAGTACCATTATATATGGGTACAGGGCACCTATAATTGATTGATGGTTTACTTCCAGTCAAATTGGGATAAAACCTATTTTATATTTGTTACATCATGTTCTCATTCACAGATGGTTTAAAAATTGCTGCTTATATTTGACTTGCTCTTTCTGAATGAAAAGGTTTCCTCTGTGGGATGGAGAGATTAATGTTTACCATAATTAACCCCGTTTCAACTGTGCTGAAAAAGCTCATATCAGTTGTAAACCAAATCTGAACACAGTTAACAAAAGGGTTGATTTAGAAGCCCTGTATGTTAATACAGGAAGCTTAAAGTGTCCCTATCCTTTCTGTGGGGACAGCCTGTCTCTTTTAAAACAGTAGAGAGAAGCTTGAAGTCTGTCCAAAGGCCTGCTCTACAGAGGCATCTAAAAGATAAGAAATATGTTACACCTCCTTCCTGGCCAGGCCATTTTTCAGTATTCAGCGCTGCGGTACTTTGACATTTATTCAAGCAACGCTGTACTGAAATACATTTTATACCACTTTTTGGGGACACATAGAGCTTTCTTTTGGTGGTATTTAATCACCACTGGGGTTTTTTTTTTACTCTATTAAAAATGTTGGGCCAAAAAAACCCCAGTTTTTCCTACATTATAATATGAAACACTTATTACACAACTTTTTGGTAAAATATAAAAAAACGGGGTCATGTCAGTTAAATAGACACCAAACATGTTAGGACACTGAGCGGCACAAAATACAAGCGATCGGGCAGCTCTACAGCCAGATGTTTACAATTTTGAAAGCTTCCCGCTGGTGCGCGCCACCTTGGGAACATTTTAAACGCCCGTTCCCATTTAGGAAGTGGTTAATTAAAATATTTTTAGGTGTGTTGTGTGACAACACAATTTGAGTGGGATTTTCTCAAATTTGACTGCAAAAGTGGAAATTTAAACTTAAAAAGCAATGTCACAAACATTTTATATGACCACTAAATACTGATGAGAACCTTGTTTTTTCCAGTTACAAAACAGAGTGTTCTGCTAGGTGATGCAGAAGCCCAAGCAGGTCACTTAAATTTATGCTCGGATACTTTGGCATTACTATTGTAGATATTATAAACTAAAAATATATGCATAAGCCAAAGACTATCCTGCAGCTTCCAATCCTCGTGATCTATGACTAAAAGACCGATACATACACAGGAGTTTGTGGAACAAATAACCTTTCCTGAAGTCACCGGTTAGAAAAAGAACAGAACTGTTATTAAACAACCTGTACCTCAGTATTTTTTACTTACAGCATTCTTATAGAAGAAGTATAAAACCATATTGGCCAGTCGAGAATAGCACCATCGACCATGAACAAGAAGCAGCTTTTCCAAAAATCGAAATCTAGGAATAGCAAAGTCACTGGCCATCACCGCCTGTAAGGAAAGAAGAACTTTTAAAAAAAGTGGTCTACATGTATATGTGTTGGAGCCAAGCCCTGCCCAGCCCAAGAACCTTCCCTTTAGTTACTTCCCTCTATGTAATCTAAACATCAGGGGTTAGAGATTACGGATTTGAAATCCAAGCTATGAGTTGAAATGTCTCTTTTGCCTATCCGAACACTCATTCAGATATGACCCTTTCCCTTCCTGCATCATGTCTTCGCACAGATAAACTGCACCAGTTTATAATACACAAAGCTCAGTGTAATATGTTGCCACTTTACGGAAAATGTACAGTAATATGTGGCTATAGAACTAAATTGTCTGGTCTGCTGGTTGATTCTATTGCCTTGATGTTTTGGAGATAGTTTTCCTTTAAAACTCTGTTTCAGCATTTTAAAGTACATTCTCATGAGTTACATTAGCCTGTGACTTGAATTTCTGATTTTATAATGGCAAAGTAACCCAACATTCCGATGAATTGCCCTCTATTAACAAAAAAACCCCCAGGAATTATGTCTTATTTGTAAAAATCCTTTTCTTGGAGTACACCATGGACACAGAGAATTATATTATTTAACCACTGGGTTAGGCAGCTAGCTTCAGGTGATCGGACACAAGTCAATCAAAGCTGTAGAACAGACTTGCATAACTCCTCCCACTCGCAGCCTGTGTGGGTGGATCATAGATGCAGGAGGGACCAAAACTACAGTTTGTAGACCTTGGCCATGACACTTTGAACCCAGGCATTGCAAATGTCCTGAGTCCAGTGTGTCAAGAAATCTGACCAACATGGCCCCACTTGTAAAAGAAGGAGCACCCCTTCATTGTGAGGAAGGCTTGCTCCCAGTCTTGGCAAGCCTAGCGTCTGAACAGTGATGACTGCTTGAGCTTGGGACCGGATGCCTGGGACAGACTAAAGGAACTTTACCTAATGGAGGAAGTAAAAGCCTGTGCCTTCTTGATGTAAGGAGGAATCTGCCAGTCCATCAACACAAATAAAACTGTCCACAAGAAAAAGTTGGAAGAGATTAAGAACTTCAGGGTCTATTAAAATGAATTCAGGGTTCCAACCCAGAGCTTTGGACTAGGGCTGCAACAATCGATTTAAATCGATAAGAATCCTTGCCAATGATTCTCATTATTGATTAGTTGATTTGATTAGTTGATTCTGCTTGTTTCATGGGCTCCGAGTCCCCTCCGATTCCCGCTGCTCCCAGCAGGGATGGGAGGGGACACAGACCCCTGCAGCTGGTGGCCACCAGTGAGAGCTCTATACCTCAATCTCGCACCAGCCTCACCTGCCATTCTGCTCCCCATTCTCCTCCTCACTGGGAGCCGCTGCATGCTGCGGTCTGTGTCCCCTTTGATCCTTGCTGCTCTCTTCGCCTGTATCGGCAGATGCAGCAGGGATCGAAGGGGACACAGACTGCTGCTCCTCCATGCCCCCTCTTGGATAGGGTAGCTGCTGTCCGTGCTGCAGTGGCTTCAGCAGCTTAGTAAAGTTGCTAGAAGAGTTTTCAGTGAAGAAAAAAAAGTGAAGAGTCAGAAAAGGGTATACTTCTTCCAAAGCAGAGCAAAGATGTCCATCTAAGGGCACCAGAAACAACAGGCAGGCTGGGAGTGGTTATAAAGGGCTGTCTTATGGCGTTGACTGATTTGCCAGTGTCTAATCACCTGTAGCTGCATAACCCAGTGGTTAAAGAAGTTTACTTCCTGTATCCTGCACAGGCAGGAACATAGCTGGAAGATCAGCAAAACATACAAGCCCCTAACCTTACTACATACCTATATTTCTGTCCTATGCTGTATCCATCCACACATGACTACCTCACCCTGCACTCCCAGGTTAGGTAAGCAGCCAACAGCATGTTAATGGGAACCCACGGAAGGTTTTTTTTTTTCCATGGTGCAATTAGATGTAAAATCTGTAATGTGTATACTAGCATATAACTGGAAGCCAGTCTGATCTGCTGGGTTTAGAATTTGCTCTGGTAGGTATAATGGAGTACAAACAGAAACCAATTTGCTTTACTTAGTACAATACAAAGTGCAAATAGAGGTTAATTCAATTTTCTACAAATTCAATGTCTACAGCCATAAAAGGTCTTTTTTGTGTCACTCCTTTTTTGAAGAATAAAAAACAAATTGTTTTTACAACTCTTGTAAAGTCTGTGTGTGTTTAGTGCCACCAAGGGAAACTAAATTGATTGCATAAAAGGAATTAGATGGAGCCATCTATAGCAACTATATAGAAAAGTAATGTATGGGCTATGCATTTGTTAAACGAATGGGCTAGAACTAACTTTTAGCTATGGATTTTCAGCAACATACACCATGATTAATAAAAAAACAAAAATTCTTACAAGATAGATTTTTCATAAAGAAAGCAAGCATGAACGTAAAATTGTTCTGGCTTACTAATCCGCTGCATTGAATGGCAGTAATACATTTTAGAATTGTTTCTGTATAAAAGCGCAGGAAAAAAACTGAAAGCACATTCCCTTTATTCATAATGTATATCTAATTAAATTTGTATCTATTTAAACAATAACTGCACTTTCACCAACATTATGCATCTGTAGCTGTCTCTGCAGCTTATGAAAAATACCAATATGATGATGGGGGCAAACTTTACTACAAATAAACTGTTTGCAGCAGCTTGGCCTGTGTTGATATCCATCTGGACACCACTAGAGGGTACTGTCTAAGACAGAAAATCTACTGGGCACAGAGCTCAATGAGTAACCCATCTCCTGGGAGCAAACTTTGCAGAGCACACAGGATGTATTACAAGGCTATTTGCACATGATACACAATGTTTTCACTATCTATTCTGTGGTAGACACTTTACTATAATTACTCAGCCCAAAACAACTTACATCCAGGAGGCTGAAGACAGCTTTCTTGAAGCACGAGTTCTCTTCGATAAAATTAACACATTTTTTTTAGCGACCACTAGGACAAGTACAGTTTTAGTGGAAGTGCTGTTGTATTAAGTAAAAGTGACTCAAATGCAGCCTGTTATAAATCGTATATAGATAGAAACATTTGTGTGACATTTTTTATGTGTTTGAGCCAAATCCGTTCACATCTGGAAAATGCCCAACATGCTACAGGGCATACATAGCCAGTTTAACAGCATTTTATTCAGAATTAAACCGAATGAGAGCTACTCTCACAGGGATTCACTTTTTAATACAGACTGCAATATCCTGCTGTAGCCTCCAACCCTTTTCTATTTGTGAATCTGTTACAATGAACGACTGCATACAGTAAGGCTGCATCATCAAATAGACGGCATAGTGTTTTTGCAGATTTCTTTGTCGTCTACATGGATTAAAATGTCTACTCTTGTACACCAGATCTCCAGATGAGTTCTCCTGGCACACAGATATGCAGGAAGTGTTAAGGAAAAACCTGGAGGCCGCCATTGCTTTATTCTTAATCCACATGCTAGTCACCTGGCTGTCAACCTTGATTTCCTTCCTTTAATAATTATGAGGACTTCTAAATTAATGGATATGGTACCATGATGGTATTAAAGCCAGCGAGGCAAAAGCCTATGGTTTTGCTTGAGCTGACTGATTAAATCAAAGCACAACCCTTTAAACTGCTGGGAAATGAGCCCCATAGAAGTCAATGGGGATGTACTGTACAGGTGCGGGATTTCAACAACCAAGACCAGGCTCGTTGGAACTTAGTAAGTATTCATCAATGCAAGGGGAGGGAGGCAACGGTCATGTCACCTTAAAAAGGCCTAACGCATAAGTGCACTTTGTTTTAAAGTGCAGTTTTCCTTTAATCTGAACATAAGAGCTGCAATAAAATACACTAACATATTGGTACAATGTATCAACCATTACACACTTACACTTGGAACCACTGCCAGCACTCAAACAACAAAAGACTGGGACCCAACGTGTAAAATTCCCATGTGGGTGCTAGTAATTACACTGGCCTGAGCAAGCACACGGGGGGGAGGGGCTGGGGGGCAGTTTAATTCAGAATATATCATAGAACTTTAAAAGCACAGGACGTATCCCACTTATGCCAATTTCTTGGGGGAAATGTGCAACTTAATTACAGATGGACATAGTTCTGCAGACAGACTACATGCAGTGTTTTGGACTTGGTTCCAAATTTAGATCGGATCAAAAGTTCCATACTTATATCTGCCGCCTTACACAGTAGCTTACCAAGTTCCAAGAAACCTATTATAGCACTAAAAACTTCTAAACTGGGAAAAAAGGCAGGAACAATATCTTCCCTTCAGTAATGCAGACCATAAAAATTACACGTAACTTTAGTATATTTCATTTCACCATAATAGTTATGAAAAACGCAAACAAAAAGAAATACAATATACCTGCATTCCTTCCTGCCCAGAAATTCCAACACCAACATCAGCCACCTGAATCATGCTAACATCATTGGTCCCATCTCCTGTAAAATCACATAATACATATTACAGGATATGAAATTCTACATCTTGGCAGGCATCCAAAAAGACTGCATATATCATTAGTCTTCTAACCCGATAGGGTATGCACTTCAAAATACAGACCCCATTTTTGGGTGTTTTGTTTCCCATATTTCCCACAATGTCCTGTTCCTACCTCAAGAACAGGAACTGATAGTTTTTTATTATAGACATATTCACAACAATTAAAAACACACCTCAGGGTGAAAACTAGTACTTTTGTGTATACCAAGTACTAATTAGATTGCAGCAGATACATACATTCAAGCTTACTGTATAAATGGGCTTGTTTTGGATAGAAATGCCTTGAGTGTCATGGCTAATATGCTGTTGAAAACCCATAACAGCAGCAAGTTGTGCAGACAGGTTTTATTTTCTATAGCTCCAAAGCTTGGTTGAGCATTTGAATCTTATCACTGAATCACTGAATATAAACCATCTAGAGGCCTCATTTAACAGTACCAGGGTTTAAGTGAACAAAATTCTATTTACAGTTTGATAATCTAACACAACCATTTTTGAAAACTCCACTGTATAGTGGTTACAGTTTTAAACACTGCAGACCAAACATCTGCACATGCATTACAAATAGCAAAGAAACCCCACAAACAACGTACCTACTGCTAGTGTCATAGCTTTGAGTTTATCTCGAACAAGTTTCACCACCATACTCTTCTGAAGGGGTGTAGAGCGACAGCAGAGCACAGAGCGACATTGCCGAGCAAGCGAAATAAATGTATCTGCCTGGGTTATATCTAGTGCAAAGGCTAGTGTTTTCCCATCAATCACTAGTCCAAGATTCTGTTTCGTTAGTGAAGACCATTGGTGTTTATTATGAATGGAAGCAAACTCTACTTTCCCAGCAGCTTGTTTTGTTGAGTCATTAGAAATCTTGGACTCCACATAGTGCAAACACTGTTTGAGCAAAGCAGCACAGGCTTCCTAAAGGGAAAGGAGAGACAAAATTGACAATTACATTTAAGGAGGCATAATACTTCCAGGCAGTCTAGCATTAAAAAAACAAATATAATAAAACACATCCGCCCCCCCCCCCTCCCCCGCCCCCCATCAGTTGCTGATCTCCTTCCAGATGAGTGCTAGACAGACATCCAGTGGTAAAATACTGGAGTTACATTACGCAAAAGGTGCACTAGGGTAACTATACTAGGGGGTCTATTTATAATGCATTATGCATAGGTATTCGTCCAGCAAAACTGCATGTACATTTGTTCTGTGTGAATTAGGGAGCTGGTGTGAGACTGGGGCAAAATCAAATGTTCTTAAGGCTACTGATATTCATATGGTTCCAGTCAAACTGGCAGCATTAATGCAGTAGGGGTGTTCAATTATTTATTTTTCAATAGAAATAAGAAAAGAGGGAAGAAATATACTAATCTACTACCAAGCACACGCCAGATTAAAAAAAATAAAATTGACTGGCTGTTACAGAATTTACTGAGCTTTTATGCTTAGATTGTGTAGTCTCCCAAGCCCAGGAACATTGTGACATTAGATTATAAATATTCTACACCAGACCGATATCATACTCTTAAAAATGTGGTAGGGATTGGAGTTCCCTATGTTTGCTACATCCAATTTAGCAGTGGCTTCGTTCACACCTAGGCATATTGCATATGCGCGACCGTCGCGCGTTTTTTTACCGCGATTCGCGGTAAAAAAGTCGCACGACCGTCGCGCGTTTTCCGAAGGCTACTTGGCTGTATCCCAATGGAAACGCGCAACAAAACGGCCCAAAGTAGTACCTGTACCTTTTCAGGCGTGGGCTGTTTTGTAGCGCGTTAGGGACGGGCGGAAATACACCAAGGTGGGAACGAGACCATTGAATACAATGGGATTGATATATTTCTGAGCATTTTGTAGAGCGTTCGTCGAGCGTAGAACGCGCTACAAAATGTTCAGGTGTGAACGAGGGCTAAGAATACACAACTCCCTATACTCTGCTACTGCAGCTGTGAACTTGTTTTAACCCCTTGGCGCCTGGACTATCAGACATGACCAAAGGACTCAAAGGTTTAAACTGCGAAACACCTTAAAGTATGCGGTCTAATAAAGAACAGTTTTCTACCATTTCCTTTAACCCTTTTGCTGCCAAGCCCTCCGGAACATTTTTCAAATCAGCTGGCCAAGTCATTTTTGCATTTTTTGCAATTTTTTCCCCATTGATTTGATTTTCAACTGCTGGGTTGCTAGCGTTTGTAAAAGACCCCCCAAACCATATATTTTCTGAAAGCGCAGGCCCGGTAGAATAAAAATATGGCGATACTAAATTTTTAGGCCCTGCGATAATTTGCGCAAATGTTTCTCAAATTAACTGCCTCCGGGCCGGCCGTAGTAAAAAAACGGCCGGCCAGGAGCTCTCTAGATCTGAGCGGGCGTCTCTAGACGTCCGCTCAGACA
>NW_017306289.1:1213283-1243609 GCF_000935625.1 Nanorana parkeri | reverse complement strand
AATTTTCTGACTAAATCTAAAAGATAAAACTGTATTGAGTTAATAAATAACAAATATTAGCACATTTGTAATTGCGCCTTTTTGCGAAAAGGTAAAAAAAGATTTAAGGTACGCAAAACTGTAAATAATCGACTTACATAAAAATTGTTTTGGTGTTTGTGCTGTGATAAAATGATGCAGGTATATATTTAATTGCAACACAAGGTATCATAACGCATGGCAATGAGTCACAAAGCTTTGCCATGCGCTGCCACAGTTAATTTAATGGTTTTTCAAAAATAAAAAAGATCATGCACTGCCATGCGTTGTAACAACGCACTGCAGCGCATGTGCATAGTGTGCACAACAATATGTGTGTGTTATGTGCGGGGAGGGAGGGGTTGTGCTTTTTTTATTATTTTTTTACACTTTTTTAAAATAATTTAATTCTGTTTTATATTTTTTCCTTTTAATTTTTTTTACATTTATTTACAACGCATGGCAATGCGTCACAAAGCTTTGCCATGAGCTGCCACAGTTAATTAAATTTTTTTTTAAAGAAAAAAATACATTAAAAAAATCATGCACTGCGATGCGTTCTAACAACGCACTGCAGCGCATGGCATACACATCAATATGTGTATGCTATGTGGGGGGAGTGAGGGGTTGTGCTTTTATTAGTTTTTTTTTAAACATTTTTTTACATTTTCTATTTATTTTTTTGGTCCCCCGACCCCCCCGCCGGTGATTTTTTTACGGATCCCCGCTGCCACAGATCCTACAAGCAGCGGGGATCCATGGAGTCTCTCATCCCTCCCTGGGGTGGCGCCCGGTATTTTTGATGATAGCATCGCTAAAGCGACCATGAGCTTATAGTAGAACTGTAAATGCCAGGTCCGTACGGCATACTGAGCTGGCCAGCCAGAAGCACTTTTGTAGCTCCGTATGCCGTACGTCCTTGGCAGCGATAGGGTTAAATGATCACATTGAAAAGTACAATGCATCAGCTACCTTGTGCTACCAGAATATACACAACATGATATGTATATAAAACTAATATCTTCGGTATTGAACAAATTGCAAGGACAAAATCAGCAACAGCAGAAAATAAAATTTCTCTTGAAAATGAATGGTTGCAAATTGGGTCTCCAACTACTTCTGCTAAAAAGTAATTAGCAAGTTCAATGCATGAGCCTTAAGCACACTGAATATATATCACATTCTACAGTTGCTGAGCATTCACTTTTTTTTCCAAGTTCTTGAATTTGAAAGTGTTGAGAAGGCAAGAAAGGGCATCAGCAATTAGATATTTTTTTTTAAAGATTGTCATAACTATTCCTCTAGTTTCCAAATTGTTTTAGATACCTCCTTAAAGTGGACCTTTACCCCCTTTCATTTAACCCACATCAGCATTCAGCTCTGCATGCTGATAAGAAATCTTACATTTACTAGTCAAACATTGTTTGTTCCTGTTTTTCCATTCCTTGGTTCTCTTAGGCATTAGTGATCTAGTCTGTGCCTAAAGCAGGCCATACACCTATAGATTTTCGATCGCTGCTGCCAAGAGCCATAGTTTGATTCTAGCTCAAATAGCCCATCAAGCACGGACCAATGTCGATTTCGATAATCGTTCGCTAGCAATACTAACTCACCAAATTTTGTTGATCGACAGACCGGATTTTCGTTTGCGCATGTGCAGTGTTCTTGCTGCAATTTTTTCATACTAATCAATCGATTCCCTAACAAAAAATCGATAGGTGTATGGCCACCTTAAGAGATGCATCCTGGGAAGGTTACAACAGCAGTGCATTGCTGGGAAATCTCACCTGTGGACTCTAAAATCTTGTGACATCTCAGGGAAACGCATTTCCCCCCCTGTGATGATGTACATGGTCACATGTCCTAATCACGTGTGTCAGAGTTCCAGGAAGTAAAGGGGGATGGATTAATCTGCCCTTAGAAAAAATGGCCACTGAGAGAAGAATGGGGAGGAAAAGAAAACTAAGGTATGCAAAGCATAAAAAGACGTCAATTCACTGGGCAAAAGGACAAAATGTCTGTTTAGATTCTGCCAACACTGCTGTTGTGATTGCCTGCAACTACCATACAACCTCGACTAAAAACATGAGCAGCACTGGACAGGTGGATGAGTCTGTAAGGGCATATCTGTTACGATTGTGTGCAAGGGGCTTAGACATGAGTAAGGAACTGACACACTTCTAAAATATTTAAACTACTTAAAGCTCTATAATGTAAAACATCCCTGCACACATACCATAGATTCTGCATTTATTGTGATGATGTCATCATCATGATCCAGAAGCTTGCAGGAATATCCAATATTTACAGCTGTTTCCTGCTTGTCTCCAGTCAGAACCCAGATTTGCATTCCAGCTTTGCGCAGCTTAGTAATCGTCTCTGGAACACCTTCCTGTAAGCGGTCTTCTATACCTGTAGCACCTAGAGAAAAAGATGGCAATTGAGAATTTTAAAGCAACCTAAACTGGCATTCGGCAGTTCTAGTCTACCAAGAAAGAGGCAGTGGACATCATTGAGGATTCTCCTGCCAAATATTTCCCTGTGGAGCAAGGAAGAGGACCACTACCATATTTCATGGTTAAGGCACTGTCTAAAAAGCAATGCCATCCAAGCATATATTTGGTTTAATAGGTCAGGTTCATCAAGGCTTGGCATCAGGATGGAGGATACTGTGAAGGATCTGCAACTACACATACAAACCAAAACACCTGCAGCTCCCTGGTTGCTTCCGATACAGGAAGCCACAAAATTAGATATCAGCTGTCACATCTATGTTGATTCTGAGCTTACAGTTCAACCAGAAACAATGACAAAGTACTCCCAGCAGTGGCAGTAAGAAAAATAATCATAAATTTGGCATAATAAGTATATAGTTATGTTTATTTCTTCACTTTGAGTTTTTCTGTCCATTCCATCTACATTATAAAATGTACTACTTTTGTTTTAAAATTAATCTTGCAGTGGGATATATCAGCCGTAAGGACAATTATATTTAAGATGACTGCTAGGGAACTAGCATTCTCATGTATTACAGCAATGCTTTCAATTACACTTGTAGCATATCTACAGCCTCTAACCGTCTTCTATAGCTTGTTCATAATCTGACAGTCCCCTATAGCATTAGGTATAGAACTGCAACCAACTAATCGATTATTTATTGGCAGCCCTAATTAGGTACAGGCAGTCCCCGGGTTACGAACAAGATTGGGACTGTAGGTTTGTTCTTAAGCTGAATTTGTATGCAAGTTGGAACAGGTAAATTTTTTAGGTGCAACTGCAGCCAAAAAAACATTTTTAGTTTTGGATAGCATAGGGAAGGGTTAACCCCCTGTAACATTTGTTTTGCTGTCCTCACAGTGGCTCTAATCCCACACCATACTAACCAAAACAATAAAATTTGATGGAGTTCTACTGTAAATGCAACTTGGGACAGATGTTCTTACAATTTCCTGTAATGTACAGTCCTGGACCCGGAAGAAGAGACAGGCACTCCTCGTCTGCACGCCTAACAACTTCCTGTAATGTACAGGAGGTACAGTACTACGAAAGTCAGTGCAAGCACGGCAGCATTACAACTAGTGGAACAGCCTGGCACCTCCGTTCGTAAGTAGGAGTCGTACGTAACTCGTATGTTCGTAACTCAGGGACTGCCTGTATACCACATACTAGAGATGCACCGAAATTGAATTTTCAGACCGAAACTGAAAATAAACAATTTGCCATACCAAAATGGAAAATATATATTTTTTTCTAACCTTTTTAAAATGATTTTTTTTTGTATTTTATTTGTACTACTTTACTGATATTTCCCTTTTCAAATAGAAAAAGAGATTTAAGAGACAGTTCTCAATCTCTTTTTCTGCAGCCCCAGTTATGAATAAACAGGAAGCCTCTATACCGAGCTGCTCCTGTCCTTTCATAAACTGTGGATATAGTATGAGTTACTATGTCCACAATCATGAATGAACAGGATTGTAAAGCACTTCCTGTTCATTCATTATTGGGGACACAGTAAACATACTATGTCCTCAATTATTTATAAACACTCAACGATCAGCTAATCGCCAAGTGCTTGTAACCGCTCTCCATCCTGAGTTGCTGTGACAGGAAGCTGAGTGGGCGGTGCGGGAGGAGAGCTTGGCCTCCTGCCACATTGCGGACAATGATCTCCTTCCCCGCCCCCACTCGGCCACCTGAAAGTTTCTCTTTCTGCTGGGCGCTGTTGTGTGTCAGAGGGGACACAGAGCAGCACTCAAGCAAGGAGGAGAGAAATCAGGGATGCACCGCATTTTTGGCCAAAAAATTGTACTTTCGGCAATGTGGCCAAAGTACCATTTTCAGCGGCTGAAATTTTGGTGCATCCCTACTAAATACATTGTTTGTCAATAATCAGAGGGCAATACTTGAGGTCCCCTTTATCATGGATGTTCTCCACAACTAGCTTGAAGGCTTCACTATACTGACAATCGTCATTAACTGGAAGAATCAGTTTTGCTCACAAGGAATCTATAAAAAACAAAGGGGGCCCCCCCAAGGCATATTTTGTTAGAGAAAAAAACAAAAACATTCTCAATTTCGGTTGGATTTTTAAAAACATTTTGGTGCACCTCTAATAACAACCAATCAGATTAAATTGGACAAGGCGACCCACTACAGGATGCCTGCAGAAAACTACAGATTTGGGGGGGAAACCAGTCACCCCGCAGAAGGAGAATGATAGGTAGTTACAGGAAGCTTCTGCACAAAGCAAAGTTTCATGGTGGATTACTGCACAAATCTGAAAGAAATACAGTAAGTACGCCAAGATTTAAGTCCTAATATGCACGCCTCTTGTATTTAGACAGTATCTGTTCATCCTGGAATCCAGCTTTAAGGATATGCAGAAAATGCATCTTAGATTCTTCCATCTCATAGAGCACAAGATACCCTGCCTGACAACAAGCCATACCTGACTAAAACAAGGACACAGAGGCAACAGTGATTTATACTTTCAATTATACACTCACATCAAGGTAATGGCCAGGTCAATTTTGCTAGTGTCATAAATCTGAAACACTGTCAGTGCTTTATCAAGAGTATCTGTTTCCAGATGCCAGATGTTCATAATTAAACATTCTTGTTGCTGAAGATCCCAAAAACATAATTTATGCTTAAAATTATCACTACCTAGTAATCAGAATATCATAGACAGTTCTGGCTATGCCATGACAATCTCAGGACAATTACTTAACAGTGGGGGTTAATAGTTACACAGATCTTACAGAAGAAAGCCAAGAAGACACACTCCCATGGATTTAATTAGCAAATGTGGCTGCAATCAAAATATCTTTTGTTGAAAAGGCATCCTAAATATTATCAGCTAACAGGAAAAGTATGTAGCCACACAGAGCATCGAGCAGCCCCCTCCAATTCTTCTATGAAAGCAAGATTAATAAACTCACCCAGCAAATGTAGATTGGTCTCCAGACGAACTGCAGATTGGAACAGTAGCTCTTCACGGTTTTCTAATGAGGATTCTGCTTGTAAATGAAATTTCAGCCAACAAGAATACTCTTCTTTACTGAGAACCTAGAGCAGAAAATCTTTTTAAGAATGTGTTTGATTTATGAGGGGTATACATTTAAATGTAAACTGTACACGTAGAATATATTTTTTTGTCTGATGTTGTAGAAGAGGACAAGGTAAACGTGGATGTTTACAATGAGATGTGCAAGTAAAATATTTGCATTCGCAGACGTTTGCTCTTTTAGAATGATTGTTTACAAGGCCGAGACAGGTCATTACATTACTTGCAACAAGAAAACTAAATAAGAGCTGGTAATATTGTGCCTCGTTTTTACCATATCTGAAGAGTAAGGGTGCTAGGTCAGCCAACATGAGTTTTGTGATCCCACATCACCCGTGTGTGTTGTATAGATAGCATTGTGTTTGTGGAGACCATTCAAATGGCTGTTAACAGACTGCTTATGCAAGCAAAGATTATTATAAGACTGCATTTTTAACCAACTGATTAGATAATAAAATGTGTGTACCTGTAAATGTACTGTACACATTGGACAAATCAAAATGGTGTAGTCTACCAAAAATGTTAAATGATTTTGAATATGGCTGAATACTTTATAGTGAGATTGCATAGCCTTGTTTTTTTGTTAGGTTTGCACATTATGTAGTGCACATGGGAAACATAAAATTGTGTCAAATGTGGGCATAAGACACCCAGTCACAAAACTCAACAGCACAGTGGTTATATCAACTGAATAGAGGTGAAGAATGTGTTGTTGTTTACCAGGCAGCTGGCATGTGTATTAGCACATTTGGGCTATGGCATTTTTGCTGTTTTTTTTATTGTACTGCGTATTAATTAGTACTTCCTCTTGCTGGAAATACATATCCCATATATGCACCACCAGACAAATTTTTACCATTCATACTGCAGATTGTAGTCTATACAGCCTTGAGTAGTCTATACAGCCTTGAGGCAAAGAAACAGAGGTTGTGAGACACATATAAAGTGACACTAAACTCAAGAGTTAAATCTTAAAAATGCATTCAAGTACCCTATTAACAAAAATGTATCTTATTTGTGTATCCCTCGGCTGTAGATCTGCAAATCATCTCTGAATTGGTTTAGTCCACCATGGTCCCTGTGTGGGTTGTAAAGTAGCCACTGCTCCATCCCGTCAGCGTACGAGTACGGACACCTGCATGGACGTGCAGTTCAGGTGAGCGTACGGCCGTGTACTCCCATAGAGAAGAACGGGCTGCTGCATACAACCACACGCAGCACCTGTCCTTCGCGGGAACGGCCCGATACGACTGTGCACGTAGCATGGATCCAACGGGGCCGGCTGTTACTCGTGTGAATGAGGGCTTAGTTTACTCATTCTTATTGAGATTGTAGTCCATTACAGGAGTTGTCTTGGAGCGGTGGCTACTTTACAGCACACCCAGGGACCATGGGGAACAAAAGTAGCCACCCCCCAGAAGGAAGGGCGGTGTCAGTACAAATTCAGAGATGATTTGAGGATCTACAGCTGAGTGATACACAAATAAGATGCATTTCTGTTATTCGTTAAGGTACTTGAATTTATTTGAAGGTTTAACTCTTGAGTTTACCATCTCTAAGCAAATCTACAGCAATGTTATAGGCATCAGAAAGGCTTCATTTGGGAAGATAGGAACAAAGCAAACCCTGATGGAAAGGGGTAGAGAAAAAAAAGTCAAGACTCAAGTGTACCTATTAAAAGGGGACTGAACCTCTTCAATTTAAATTTTCAACATTTAATTTCTTCATAGGATTCGGCATTGTCTGCTCACAAACTGCAAACATACACTCTTAGAAAGCAAAGCTTGCAGTTACTTACTCGTTTAGCTATACACAAAGTTCTCAATCCATCAACTGCATAACAGTTCAAGTAATTCTGAGTTTTGGTTTGAATTCTTCTTTGGTACTTTCCCACAGAATTGTCTAAATAAAAACAAACAGCACTAAATTAGCAACACTGCACTTTTCCCAAGAAACAATTAGGTTAGAAGATAAGTTACACTGTGTAATTTATACCACAGTCAGCTGTCTTGGATTTAAAACCACATCACAGTTCGTATGATTCCATTGAAACAGCCACTGTTCACACAGTGGTAATAGTACCACAAGAACACTACATATTGATGCTTTGATTCGGCTTCCCTTTCTGGAAGAGCTGTTCATGTACAGGACATCAATTGCTTGATAACTGTGTGTGCTATATAATAAATGTAAGTGTGAATTGAGCTCAAGTTCGCAACCATATTAGATACAAATTAAGACATTCAGCTCCGAGTATGCATCATTTTTAACTGTATAGACCTACTTAATCTCCAAGGACACTTATACATTCTGTATGTAATTGCTGTCTATCTGCTTATGCTCAAAGAGGCTTATGTAGTCAATCTGACATCCACTGTGTAATAGCTAAAATTAGCTGAAACTCCAGCCTTGTTAAGACACATCTGGTTGGGTGTTGATCAGTACTCTGTGTGGGAAGCTTATTGGCAAAAATGTTTGTTTTTTTATTTAAATTTTTGATATATTAGTTTCCAAATGCCTGTACGATAAACCCCAACTACAGTGCCATTCCTAAGCCATCCCAAAAGCTTGAGGTGATAAAGGATGAGCAGTATACCAAACCTCCCCTGCACAGAATATAGACACTGGTTTAAAATAAGTAAAGGAAATGGACAGGGAGATAGCAGCAACCAGATTTCTGCTCTCCTTTATCCTTTGCATGTCACAATATGAAAGAATACTTGATTGGCTGTTAATTTAAATTTCTTTAGCTTTTAGTTTAAAAAAACAGTACATGTACAACAGTGTTAGTACTGATTATGCATATAGATACATTTTTTAATTTATTATCATAGATTTAACATGCAGCTTTGTGACACATTTAGTTGAGTACAATGCAGTAACATTCTGCTAAATATCACAATTCGGTTTTGTAGGCAAGCCAATGGGTTACTGGCATTAATCCTGAAAGACACAGAGCCCCGAAGCGAGCTGCAGATGTCCATTTGGTCAAAAGTATGGCAAGCCTATATATTTTGCACATTGCCTTTTCCTGTACACCTGTATCTTTATTTTACATGTTCCAATCAATATAGGAGATTGAGTTAAAAAAAAATATCCTTATAAATTTAAAAAAGGAACAATGCACTACTTCACCTATTTACAGCTATCTGTATGCTAGACTAACCTCCTGCAGTTATTTTTAGACAGAGAATGCCATCTGCATGTCTTTCTGCTCTGGGAACTGCTTCAAAAGATTGGTCCCACATGACTGTGACCCGGGAACAAATTTCCTTTCTAATCAATGTTTTCAAAAAATATCATGGTAATTTATATGGTAGGTCTGTTTCTGTTATTAACAAAACAATCTCCTTTGTGTGGCACTGGAAAACTGCTACAGCTCTAAACCATTGCGACCAATATTTGCAAAGACATTCATGAGGAATAGCCAAACACATTCTAATTGTGTGAGAAAAACAAAAAGTATTAGTAAATTGATCATGTGGATGGAAGCTTTGGTGGATATAGCACTGAGATTTCTGGGAAGGTAGGAGGCTACCTGACAGATTTGCTTAGAGACTAAAGCTGGCTATACACTACCTGAATTTTGAGCAGTGTCTGGCCACGGACGACACCCCTCTACTTGGCAAAAGTCATTTTCATTGAAAGTTCTAACCAAATGCGCAAACACCCGCTTTTAATAAGCTCCTCCTCAAAGGGATAACACACTGAAAAACAGCCCTGGCAGCTAGACAGGCATGTCTTAAAGGTGTAGGCACCTCAATAGCACATAGTCTAACACTCAGCAGTAAACCTACAAAGGGGAACCCTAGAGCCTCCATACACTCCAATACATTTACCCCCTATGCAAAAATTAAAAGGGAGTGGGGGTGGCTATGGAAAGGAGCATTACTCACCACGTCTTTGGCACGAGTTGCCAGAAGTCACATTGACTGCAGACTGAGGTGCTATATATTATCCTGCCATGGCCCACAAGCCAGCAACTTGCTTGAAACAAAAATCCAAAAGGAACTTAGGATTTGCCAGAGGAAAAATATCTATGTACTAGATTCTCGGCTAATAACTGGGTTCCGGCCACCATCAGAAGCTGCCCCCTAAGCTATCTTTAGTTTTTTTAGCGTACCTACTGTCCTACCCTTTCAGACAGTATTATACCCAGTTTGTGATTATCTAAAGCAGAGCTGTGTCCTCCAATGAACGAAAAGAGAAATAGTGATTTCTGGTAAAAAGGGAAATCTGCTTTAAGATAAGGAGCATTCCATGTAAAAATCTCCCCACTACCAACAGGCCCTTGCAAATTGTCAGCCATAACCAGACATCTTGAGGTTTACAGAGGATGATGGAGCTAAAAGCTGAAATGCAATGGCTCTTGAAAAAACTAAATCATGGATATACTGCAATAGAAGATTTCATCTGAAGGTATAACTGAAGGTAAAATCTTAAAAGAAGAGCTTCCCAATTGCTACAGTGTAACTATTATAAAATGGTCTTAAAAACTAAATGTCTAAAAGAACGATATTTGTTATTCCTAGCAACTAAATCAGGGTCTTCCATTAATTTTCTCTTCTATTCATTTTCAGAGTCTAGTAGAATCTGAAAGGCTGCTTGTGGGGGAACAGTTTCACTTAAGATATTTAAGATATAGAGCCAATTATGTTACATAATATTCCCATACAACAATATGAGGAGGATTATCTGTTGCAGTCTGGTATAGACTGTTTTGTTTACTGTCGTCTTTGAAGCTAGTATTTAGTACTCAGTGTCCTTAAGGCATTCTAGTCATTTCCAAGAAATCACAAATTACATTATGTATATACTGTACACATGTCAGTGACCAGTGAATAAGAACTTGAAACATAATGATGAACAAGTGTTTACAGTAATGGCTTGTACGCTAGCGGTATGCATGTCATTTATTAGGGAGAGCGAGTAGTGGTGTAGCCATTTCCATTTTAAAGTTTTGGATAGAGTGGGGAAAGAAAAGATTGGTAAGGATTTTATTGCTATCTGGATCCTACTAGGGGGATTTCCTTTCAGTTTTATCTTAAAAGACGGGAATGTGGGTCATAAGGACAGGAAGGCACAAACATCATTGAGTTTCCATTTCCCCACTCTGCCGTGCCTTCCTTGTATGAAGATCATTTCCCATCAAATGGGAGGGGAAATTTCCCAAAGGGGGCACAGAAAACAAAAACAAAAAAATTGACAGATTTACCTCTTCCCCATTCTGTTAAAACATTTGCCTTGGTTGTATTTGTGCTTTAATAGTTACCTGTTATTTTATGTCAGATCAAAAGAACAAGAACTGTTGCCATAATTTTCAGTAAAAGACTGCTATACGAACTGTAAGCAACACAAAACCAAATATAATCCTCTTAGGCCTTGTATACACCAGGTGCAGAGCAGATTAGTTGCAGACCGGAACAAAACTGCGTCCAATGTATTCCAATGGTATTTTTTGCTCCAGTTCACATCGCAGCGTGCAGGTCCAGAGCAGGTGAAAAAACTGCAGCAGGCCCTATTTTACCTGCTCTGCATCTGCAAACGCATAAAAAACGCATGCAAATGCCTGGAACGCACTGAAAGCCCATTTTAAACTTTAAAAAAAAAATAATTTGTTTTAATTTTTTTTCAGCCGAAAACACATCGAAAAGACTAGCGTGCGTGTGCAGAAACCTGACCCGATCTGTTCTGTATTTGGTGTGAACAAGGCCATAGAGTGACACTAAACTTAGGAGTTAAATCTTAAAAATGCATTTAATTACTTACATTTTTCTTAAAAGTTAATCTTATTTGTGTATCACTTGGCTGTAGATCCTCAAATCATCTCTGAATTCATACTGACACTGTCCTTTCATCTGGAGGGTGGCTACATTTCCCAATGGTGTGTGTGTGTGTGTTGTAAAGTAGCCACCGCTCCAAGCTCACTCCCGTGATGGACTACAATCTCACATTTAATTCACCAATTTGAATGAGATTGAAGTCCATCACGGGAGTGAGTTTAGAGTACTGGCTACTTTACATTTTTTTTTAATAGTTGAGGTACTTCAATGCATTTTGAGATTTAACTCCCAAGTTTAGTGTCACTTAAAAGAAGCACTTGATTTACACTGGAAAAAAATCCATGGAGTGAAACACAGTGACATTTATCAACTCTGTTCAAAAAAGAGGCAGTATTACACAGGCGCAGCAAGACAGAGTTCACACAGCTTTATGATACTAAAGCAGCTTAATTAATACATTTCTCCCATGTTGTTAGTAACACTGCAATAGAATAAAACCTACCCATGACCACATCCATGTTGTGCATATGATTCAAGTGAAAATCTTTATCTGCTAAATCTGTTACGGTTTACTGCCCAGGATTACAGGCAGAGGGGTCACAAATACATGGGAAAACTGTTGCATGCTTTGCTGAAACTAAGCGGCAGCCCAATTCACATCTACATTTTCTTCAGTTTGCTTGATCAATGCTCCATCATGTATCTACCCCTAACCCCATCAGTGCGGCATCAGATCTATAATATTATAAAAGAAAAAACAAGAAACACTGACTCCTACCTTTAGGACATTCCTGGACAAGATCCAGAACAACCGAGTCTGCTCCTTTAGTGTAAACAACAATTTCATCTGTAAGTGGATGCCTGACAACAACAGACATCCGTTTCCTGGTGGAGTCAAATCCCAGGGTGTGCAAAAGTTCAAAGCTTAGACTCCCCAAATGTGGTAGTTCCACGGTTACTTGGTCAGACAGTCTACCAACAAGAGAAAAGCTATATGCTCTGGCAGCATATACAAGAGCAGCTTCATCAGGGCTCTCTGCTTCATAGCGCAACTCTCCCTCCTGTCCATCTCCTTTGACACTGGTTTCTTGCTGAGAGTCCTGACCACCAACAGTAGTTTGTGGAGAGCCAGAGATTTTTCCTTCTAACTTTGTAAAATTGCCTTCAACTGAGTTAGAGGACAAAATACTGGATCCAATTCTCTGCATAGATTTGCTCGTAGCTAGACTTGATGAACTGCTACTATTTGATCCCGTAGTTAGCCGGCTTGGAGTAAACCTACGGATAAAGTCCTCGATAGTCTTAACAGGCGATTTCAGCTCATAACGGACTCGAACCTGTAAAAAAAAAAAAAGCAAGACAGGAGGAAATTAAGGCGGTTAAGCCCATTATGTGCACTTAGTGTCACTGTTTCCAAACCAAATGTCAGCTTGTTTACCTATGTGCAAAAGTCATAAAGTCATAACTCACAGCAACCAGAGTTAAGCCCCCTTCAGTCCTTTGCAGACTGTTGAATGCCCTAACATGTGTTGCATTAAGGAAGCCCAATGTTGACACCTACTGTATTTGTGCCAATCTAAAAGCCACAAAGCTGTAAACCGTCAGTGTCATTGTGGTGATGTCACAGTGTTGATCAGTGTTCTCCTTGCTGGAAACAATGACACGAGGAAACAAAAGTTCTGCCCCTATCAAGAGGGCAATCCCCACACAAAGTGCAGAACAAGGCACTGTAAGATCAATTGTTTGTGACTACAAGTTTTATTTTGGGATGCCATATTTAAGTCCTCTCTCTTTTTTTCTGTCACTTCTTTTCCTGGTGATACCTGCTCTCTATCCTGTGTTGTCAGTTGTCACTAGGCGTGGAAGTGAGAGGAAACTTTCTTCAATGAGGACATAGACCGCAAAAAAACTATGATCATCTGACTCTTGCTCACTTCATCAAAGTTATAAAAGTTTTGGCTGGAGTTGGGCTTTATAAACTGCATAAAAAATAGGTCCACTCGTATTACCTTTTGTCTAGGCTGATTCGGAGAAGTTACAACAACAGTATTGCAAATTGTCAAAGCAACAAAAAAGTCAAACACGTCCATAAGTTCTGGAGTGACCCTGGAGAGGAGATCTTCTTGGTTTCTCACAATCTTCAAAGCTTTAGTGCAATCACTGACTTTTTCTAGAAGCTTTGGGTCAGGAGTGATATCTTTTTCCTTAAGAAAAGAAAACAGGTTTTATTATACATTATTATTATTATACAGTATTTATATAGCACCAACAGTTTGCGCAGTGCTTTACAATATTACAATATAAGGAAGACATTACAATCACAATACAATTCTAGACAAGGTGGTAAGGAGGGCCTTGCACGTGACGGCTTACAATCTAAAAGTACATATACATACACACGTTTACATTTAAACATGCATACACGTTGTAATTCTCTCTATATTCTTTAAATGCCTTTTTCTAAAATGGCCTAGACAGATTTGTTGGTACCCCTAGACAAAATTGAGAACTAGATCATAGTGATCTTTCAAACTGTTTTTGAAATTAGTATCACAAATGTCTTCAATTTTGTCAGCCAATTTAAATACAATTATTTTTCTATTTGATATCATCGTGTGCACCACACCGAAAGCAAAAGAGAGGAGTTGTCTAGGGAGAACATAAAGAAAACTATAGACCAGCATGTAAAGAGTAGAGGCTATAATATCTAACAGCAGCTTAATGCTCCTGTGACTACAGTTGCAAACATTAATAAGACGTTTTAGGTCCATGGGAGTGTTGCCAACCTTCCTGGATGTGGCCCCAAGAGAAGAAAAATCGACCCCAGATTTAACAAAAGGATAGACAGAGCCAAGACATCCATGCTAAACTCCAAGGTCAAGGTACATTAGTGTCGGATTGCATTATCTGTTACTTTTTGAGCAACAGTGAGCTCAAAGGAAGAAGACTCCACAGCAACAGTGAGCTCAAAGGAAGAAGACCCCACAGTTGAAAAATACATAAAAAGTCAGGCTGTAATTAGCTGCAATGCATAATGACAAGCCCAATGCATTCAGGAATGTCTCCATCCTGACAGATGAGACAAAACTCCTCAAATCGGCTCTATGTTCACAAACCAAAAAAAAAATTCTAAAAATTAAGATTTCCAAAAAAAGATTGTTGTACCTACTGTGAAATATGGAGAAGGCTTGATTATGTTTTGGGGCCAATTTGATGCGTCTGGCACAGGGTGCCTTGAATGTGTGCAGGGCACGATGAAATCTCAAGTACATTCGGAATTCTTGAGAAAAAAGTATTGCCCAGTGTTGGAAAGCTCTGTCTCAGTCATCCAATAGGATAATTACACACTTCTAAAAGCACCTAAGAATGCTAAAAGAACAAAACATTGGCCTGTTCTAAAGTGCCCTTGTATTAGCTGTGATCTGAATCCTATTGAACATCTTAAAAAAATGCCTAAAACATGCAGTTTGGACAAGGCACCCTTTAAACCTGAGAGGAATGGTGCAGTTTGCTCAAGAGGGGTCCAAGCTACCTACTAGGTGCAGAAGTCTCACTAAGAGCTACATAAAATCACTTGTTTGCATCTAAATGTTGTTTGACAAAATATTATGTTAAGAGTCCTATCATTTATGTCCATGGCATTTAATTTGATTTATTGCTTAAAATATTCAGTTGAATCAAAAGCAAAGTCTGATTTTTATTAAATATGGAACAATGATTGAAGCCAATTACTTTGGTCAGTTTAAAGTTAAATCAGAGAAGATTGTGGGTTCTTTTATCGTAGAAGGGTACCAACAAAGTTGTCCACATGTGTACACACACAGAATACCTACCTCAAACCTGAAAAACTCCAGCCTAATCATGGCCGGAGCGAGGACAAAAAAAGAACACTGGTCTATGGTAAGGGACCCTCTTTTAACTGCTATGAGGGTGGTCCTGTGGGGGGTCAGGAGGGCGGAGCTGACCCATCGTAGGCTGACATGAGGAGGGAGCCAGGAAATTATATATATTTTTTTTTTTATATTATCCCTCTACCCATACACATTTTTATTACTTAAAGTATACAACAGCTGGTCTGTTGTGGTATGTTGAATTATTCCTACAAAAACACTATCCAGAAATGGCACGACAAAATGAGTTTTTGCTGGAACTTCTGGAATTTGGAAACTTCTGGAAAGTAATTTTTCAGTTCTCAAATACGTGGATACATCCACTGTATCTAAGACATGCGATGGTCTGGCTTAGATATACTGATGATGTACTGCTACTCTGGAAGGGTGGTGAGGACCTCATAAAAATATTTATTTCAGAGCTGAACATCAATGAGAGAAACCTGAAATTCACCTACAGCCACAGTAATGAACAACTTTCGTTCTTAGACCTACTTATTGAGGTAGAGGATGGTGAAATAGTGACTAAAACTTTTCGGAAAACAACAGCAGCAAAACACCCCGCTGCACGCCACAAGCAACCACCCACCACCGTTAAAGCGAGGGATCCCAACTGGCCAATTTCTACGAATTAAAAGAAACTGCACTAAACCAACGGATTACGCCAATGAATCTAAAGCCCTATATAAAAGATTTAGGGAACGAGGATACTCGCATAGGACCCTAAGAAAAAGTAAAACAAAAGTAAACGAAAAAACAAGAACCGAATTACTTGGAGACAAATCCAGAGAAGTCCCTAAACTGGAAAAAAAACTATACAAGAATGATTACTAAATTCGGTTCCGGATGGGAAAAACCGAGATCTATCATGACAAAACATTGGCAGATTCTTGAACTATGCCCAAACCTAACTAAAATAGTAGGTCCAAGACCTCTCTTGACAGCGCAAAGAGCTGCAAACCTAAAAGATGCCCTAGTAAGCTCGGAATTTAGACCTAAACAACTAGACCAAGGACACAATAAACCAAAAGGAATGTTTCCCTGTGGTAGATGTAGGATATGCCCACTGGTGGATAAAACAAACACTTTAAAAAATACAGAAGGTACAAAAACCTATAATATAAATAATTTTATCAACTGTGAGACCAGCAAAGTAATATATCAACTCGAATGTCCATGTCACAAATATTATATAGGAAAAACAAAAAAAGACAATTATCAGAATCGGGATCAGAATCAGAATCGGGGAACATCTAAACGACATTAAGAAAAAAAGAGAAGGATAGTCCTATAGCCATGCATTTTGCGGAAGTCCACGGTGGTCAAATAATAGGTCTAAAGGTAAAAGCCATGTATGCATTAAAACTGCCCCCACGGAGGGGGGATTTTGACACCATTCTCCTCCAAAAAGAAAAAAATGTGGGTCTATAGATTAAACACCCGGGCACCAATGGGTTTAAACAACGAATTTAATCTTAATATGTTCCTGTGAACCCCTCTAAAGATTGTTGAAAGCCTCCGTCCCTACATCACTTCAAATACATTCCTCACAGTGATTAGCATATTGTCTGGCTCTTTGTTTTGTTTTTTATATATTTTCACTGATTATGTTCTTATAAGCCACCTCTCCGTTGCCTATGGAAATTCCTTTGCAAGGAGAAAATCTAGCCCAATGACGCAAGCAAACTGTATTAATAATTAGTCCACAGGTGAGAACAGCATTTATATGTGCCCGACACCTGTGAATCAGCACGTCCTGACGAAGCCACAAGGGGAGGGGTGAAACGCGTAGACGCCACTCTGAACTAGGTGGATGACCCGTAGGACTTCGGCTACACAGCTTCAGTATCCCGATCGACACTACACCTTGGATCTATCTAACAGCACTAGTGTCTGCCTTCATAAGCGGTATCTGGATACCCTATTAACATTGGAATCGTATTGGGGATACCAGAGGGAGATCACGAACGTCATGCTGGAATAAAAAACACGCAACTACCCATGACAATCCTGAAATGGAGATTGAAGAACTGACCACCAGGTTAGACTCGCTGGTCTGCAAAACACGAATCAGCAAAACAAGTTATGCCTACCGTATTGGAAGAAATATCCCCATGTACACATATATAAGGTGAAGACTCTAACACTGTCCATCAGAGAGAACCAATTATAACCAGCTATGTATTGGTCAAAAAATCAAGAAGAGTCACAGCCGGCATATATTGCCCCTCTCTGATAGAACTAACCCACCTTATGATCCGAGACAATACTTAAAAGAAAGATACCGCTGATCTGGATATTATCTAACAAGCTATCACTCACAAAGAATCAAATATCTACTAATGAGAACCCAATCCCGCTAAAGAAGCCGCTATATACCCGTTCACTGCCGATTACAGCCATGTTTATGAAATATACAAAGTGGTAATTTGTAGGATATTTATTAAGGAAAAAACAAAAAAACCTGTGAATCACACCCTTATGGGCAAAAAAGACCTCCATCCGCACTGCTAGATGCACATAGGTCTAATACAGAACTAGTTTCATTAATATTCAGCATGTATGAATATTCAGAGCATAAATTGTTAGTTCTGGGCTCCACCTTCAGGCAAAATCTTAAATTGCAGCTTCCAGTCATTATGACACAGGTAGATGTGTCGCCGCATCATGTTGGTGCATATAGTAGCCTGAAAAGGGGTGAAATCTCCTTAATTCTGGAATACCTCTTCAAATAAAAGGTACAATGTGTTACGTTATTGGCTGGTTAGGAACCTAAAAAAAAATGTATTGAATGGCTTTATTCACATACCATGGGACTGCTGAAGGCCGTGTGCTTTGAAAGGATACTGGCCTTCATAGCTTCTGCTCTGCTGCCAGTCCGTCTGTGGGTCTTGGTACTCTGACTCCTGTGAACTGCTTTTACACTGTGATGGCTGCCACAGCTGTCCCTCCTGGGAAGTGTTGCCGTTTTTGGTCCATTATCTTCTTCTTCCGACTCTACCTCCTGATAGGCTGCTAAGCGTTTTGCTGTAAACATAAAACAAGTAATAAAACCTAGATGCCAAAAGGAAGTAATAAACAATTCAGGACTAAACCTAATTCCATTGACTTGACAACCATAGGATCGCACACCAAACGTGCAGATGTCAATGTATTTTCTTTGTATTTGTGAATGTAACACATGCTGACAGAATGATCATAACTCCTGACCTGCTTTTTTTTCTTGGTCAGAGATTTATAGATAGACAGGAGACAGACATGTATATAATCTGCTGAAACTATAGCTTAACATTTTCCAGGGAAATGATTGTGTGCACTTTATGATGCATTATTCTGTCCCCTATCAAATTAGTCTACATGTTTTACCTATCTGTGGTGAAGCTTCCTTTAAACCTGTTCCAAGTAAACATATATTTGAAGCATGCATGATTTTTTTTTAGGTAAGCCTACATTATGTGCTACTAAAACTCCTGCTGCATTTTTATAAAATCTCTCTTATTAAAACACATTGGTTTGCTTGAAATGTCTAATAGGCGTTTTTCTTCGCAGGCTTTAAATGGAGGACGTTATAGGAATTCTAAAGCATTAAATAAAACACAAGTTTAATTGTCGACAAAATGAAAGACTATAAAGGAAATATGTAATGATGTTCTATAATCTTTTCTGACAGCAAATTATTCATACATCTTTTTTTTACTCACTCAAATTATTTTTACGGTGACTCAGTCAGCACCAGTAGATACCAAACCTTACAAAAATTAATTTACACTAAAGCTTATGCTTTTAACTTCTTATATTTCTTAAAATGGGAATAAATGGGGCACATCTCAAAAAGCCATTGCTGCATTATATAAACTAAAGCACAATGTATGAGCATATTACATTCACTGTTGAATAAAGACTGTAGGCTCAGCTGAATGTTATTAAATAAGCTTCAGTAAGGCTTTACAGGAGTTTCTGTGCACCAGATCCCAAATTTCATATAGCTTTTTGTATTTCAACCCCCATGCAGACTCCTTTATAGCATGAATATTGATATTTTCCTCACGCTATAGTATTTCACATGAAGGTCACATTATTAGGGTAGAACACTTAAAAAAAAAAAAAAAATTACAACTTTTCAATGCTCAGAAATGCATCAGTAGTTGGGGAAAACATTTCCTGGTGAGAATTTAATGCTGATGACATGAAGAAAGATGGGGAACCAACTAATGCACTTTTATATTGATTGCTGCAGCAGCAATGTCTAATAATAAAGCTCTGAGCCAGCACAGCCCTGCTTTGGCAATGAGAGAAAAGTAAAACAGATGCCCATCTCACGGGGCACTGGAGTGCGCAAGAGAGAACCAACAGCTGAAACATTAGTTGCACAGATGGCTCTGTTTTGTGGATAGCAGGGATGCTCAGGTAGCTTACTAAGCATTTGTCCCACAAATTGAATCCCTAATGTGAATGGGGAAATTAAGGTTTTCATCATTTAAGGCTGCCTAAGGCTTTGTTTGCTATTCTAGATATGCTAAGATTTTACTGTAATTGATAATGATAACTCGCACAAAAACAGAATAATCAACTTACTCGTGAACAACTGCTTTTGTTTACAGGGCGTTTATGCCGTTATGCTAAACGTCAACAGTGCCATGACTAATAAAGGTCAATATTAAAACTCCACACATAAAAAGCATTTACCTATGCAACCTTGGCTCTAAGTCACTTAAATTCAAAAGGAAGGAATCAATCTGCATAAAGGCAAGACTTACAGTTACAACAGCTTTGGTTTAAATATGTAATGGACTGCCATGGTATGGAAAATGTTGTATGTACAAGTGGTTTAGTACGCATTTAAGTCTTAGACTTTATAATTTCAACAGAAAATATTAATTTAATCGGTTGCACATACAAAAAAAAAATAGGATTAAATATACTCAATGAGGGACTCGGGATTCAAAAGACATTTGGGTTATACAGAAGCCTACAGGGGCAATTGAACACTGGCCAACAAAACAACAGTGACCAGCTTGGTGTAACCCTCCCACTCGCATAATTTCTTAGTTTTTTAACAAAGCAGTACAAAAACTGCATTCATTGAGGGACACAGGATTCAAAAACATTTGGAACATACATAAGCAGTCCAACACACGGGTGGGAAGCATAGCAATTAAAATGCTAACAGGCCCACTAAAAAACAACATCAGAAAAAAATCTCAGGACGGCCTACAGTTCAAAGAGCGGTCTGAAGGACCTTATGTCCAAAGTTGGTGTCAGCTGCAGCTAGAGCGCTCACCTGGTAGAACTTAAAAAGGATATGCGAGCAGAAGACCAGGCCGCAGTCTTTTCAAACCTGGAAAACAGTTGTCTTATGCTGCAAACCCCAAGAAGCACTCACTAATCCAGTAGTGTCCCTTGACAAGGTAGGGTGGAAGCCGATTGTTGAGACTACAGGCTTGAACAATTACTTGTCTGAGCTACTGAGAAATGGTGGCGCGAGAAGCTGCTTCCTCCTTGCATGGACCATCAGAAATGAAAAATTGAGTACATCTTCCTAATAGAAGCAGTGACCATGAACTAGAATCCAATAGCACGAACATCATCCAGAAATTGATATAGTCCTCTGATCTTCTGGAGCTGGACAGAGCAATAAAAGGACAATGTCCTGGTAGACATGAAAAGCTGAAACCATCATAGGAAGAAAGGAGGCTCCAGGCCTCAACAGACAAGACTTCCATATACTGTATTTATTTAGCTGTGCACACATGATTACCTATTAGCCTGAGTCTGCTGAGCCAAGCTCCCCGACACCTTTCTGGTGGATACTGGTGGTTGAAGTGCTACGTATTACATCAAAGAATATTAGTTTACACAGCCTGTTGCACTACACTGTTTGCAAAATACAGCAAGATGAGCCAGGAGAGAGAGCGGGGAGAGACAGACAGGAGAGCAAGGAGAGACAGCCAGGAGAGAGAGCGAGGAGAGTCAGGAGACAGCGAGGAGAGAGAGCGAGGAGAGAGAGCGAGGAGAGAGAGCGAGGAGAGAGAGCCAGGAGAGAGCGAGGAGAGACAGCCAGGAGAGAGCGAGGAGAGACAGCCAGGAGAGAGCGAGGAGAGACAGCCAGGAGAGAGCGAGGAGAGACAGCCAGGAGAGAGCGAGGAGAGACAGCCAGGAGAGAGCGAGGAGAGACAGCCAGGAGAGAGCGAGGAGAGACAGCCAGGAGAGAGCGAGGAGAGACAGCCAGGAGAGAGCGAGGAGAGACAGCCAGGAGAGAGCAAGGGAGGTTTTTTTTTTTGGTAGATCTCATGTAGCTCGTCATTTGAAAAGTAGATCTTAACACAAAAATTGTGGGCGCCCCTGATCTAGAGGATCTCTGTACCAGGAGACAAACCTGACCAGTTTGTTGTTGAACTTGGAGGCCAGGAGGTCCGCATCTGGCATCTCCCACCTGAGACACAGGTACTTAACATCTCCAGGTGTATGGCCCATTCTGTCAGATCCAGGTGCTGCCAACTGAGAATGTCCGCCTGTCAACTGTCCATGCCAGGAATGCAAACGGTGGACAAGACTGGAACATGAAGTTCTGCCCAAGACAGAATCCTTTTAACCTCTCCTGGCATGGCAAGATTTTTGGTTCCTCCCCGATGGTTGATGTATGCCACTGCTGTGGCATTGTCCAACTGGAAGCTAATCAGATGACCCACCAGTAGGGATGTCTAGCATTGAAGAGAGAACAAAACTGCCCAGGGCTCCAGAATGTTGATTGGGTTTCTCCAGCATCCAATTCTCCAGCACTGGCGAGATGGTTTAGGACTCCTACCCAGCAGTCAGGCTGATTTTTATTGTGAGGATCCTCCAAAAGATGGGAAGAAAATATATCCCAAACTGCAGAGCTGGATTGGTAATCCACCAGGCCAAAGACCATCGTGGTCCACACAGATGGGTGAATCAGTTTATGCAGAGTTTGAACAGACTTGTCCCACAATGACAGAATGTTGATTTGTAGGGATCTGGAGCAAAACTGGCCAAATAGCACTACCTAGAAGGAAGCTACAATCTTCCTGTCATGACTTTCATGCATATGCAAAGAGGTCTGTCAATTCTTGAACAGATGAGCCGAGTCCGCTGTTTAAGCTGAGAAGTCTGAAGTTTCTCCTGGAGAAGAAAATATTTAGCTTGAGTTGTGTCTAAGATAAGACCCAAACACTCCCAAGTGATAGCCAGCTCAAAGGCTGACTTCTGAAGGTTTGGGATCCCACTGAACCTTTGTAGGGCCTTTGGTGAGCACATGGGTTGGGAGCCCAGAGCAAAGAAAAGAAATCGCTGATGTAATAGAAAAACAGAGACATGCAACTTCATGTCCTTGATGTCTACAGAGGCCTTCAAGAAGAGAAAAAACAGACCTGGCAGATTCCATGCACAATTTTGGGGATTAAATTAAGACATTTAGAGCCTTGAGTTTCAAGATGGGACAAATGCCCCTATTTGGTTTTGGAACTGTGAAAAGGTTGGAATTAAGCCCCTGAAACAAAAGGTATTCTTCTTGGCTAATCAAGTGACTTATTTGTATAGGGTGTTTAATGCAGCTCCAAATGTTGCCAAGCTTTTAGCCAAAAAGTTCTTCACGTTCACTGACCGGAAACTCATTCTGGAAATAAGAGGGGAGACATCGACTAACCTGTCTATGCACTAATTTAGGGCATCCAGCATGATCTCTAAGCATACTATGAATAGGGGGGGATCCGAGTAAATGAAAACTGAATCCTTTTCTAAGGGTTTAATCTATTCCACTAATGTCTGGGAGACCAACATCACAGATATAGCAGGGCATTGCAAGGTTGTCAAAAGAATATCCAAATGTTTATCTATGGGATGCTTAAACACTGGCACATCCTCTACAGGAATCAACACTTTATTAAGATGTGACACTGCCAAAACAGTGGAAACGGCTCACATCTTAAAAAAGGCCTCCTTAAATGGATATTGGTCTGCAAAACATTGGGAGGTGGTGGTTTTTAAGGTTTCCATTCTCCATACAGGACGTCTTGGAGTAAGGCCGTTCTACCATTCTTAATCTGGTAAGCAACATAACAGCAAAAATGCCTAGGAGCTATGGCAGTTCCTGTGACTCCTCAATATAATCTGGCAAGGATTTTTGAGAGTCTTTGTCTGATAGAGCCTCTCTAGCAGAAGGCATAGAGGCTGCTAAAGGTGCAGGCAGATTAGATGATTCAGTAGGGGAAGGAGTGGAGGTACACTTATAGCCACTGCGGTTAGATTTAGCAATCATAGTGTCAATTTGGTTCGTGAAATTCTGCATAACTGCAGTAAAATCCTCCCAGGATACGACTTAGGAGGGGGCCACATCCATAGGAGCTAAAAGACTCAAAAAAAATTTAGGGACTTAAGAAGGAAGCAAACTTCCAGGCTGTCAGTGTCGGGCCATTGAGAGGGAGCACTACAGGGCACCCTGAAATGGTTCTCCCCTTGCGTTTGGAGTCCGATACATTGCACTGCTTTGCAGCACCATCACTCAGAATCCCAGGTAAAACCTTGGGTACTCAAACTACTCAAATGTTCGGAGCAAAACAAGGCAGCAAAAGAGACAGCACTGCATGCACAAAACAGTAGGAGTGAAGTCCCATCACATACTAGTTCATCCTATAGAGATTGTATGCAGATACTGATGGGCCACATATTGACTTTAAATACTTCTTGGGAATACCAGAGATATTTCTGCAATTGAACTGCCTTGTAAGATTACTTGCCATACAGGGTGGTCTTGCAGCACTTGCCGAAGTTTTCATGATCTGATGAAGCATACAGAGTAAATGACTCCCGATGCATCTCTTGTTGCTAAAGTCGCAGTGTTAAAGAAGAACCCCCGGCATTTCAAAAATTAACCTTTGCAGTGGGGCTACCACGCACCAAATGGGTTAAAGGCTCATTTTGGTGTAGGTGCAAAAAAAAAAAAAAAGACAAGACGAAGAGAGATACTTAACTGATCATCAGTCCTTGCCGACTGCTAGACAGTTTCCCGCAGCCTCTCCTCTCGACTCCAGCGGTCTAAGTACGGATGGCATCATCACGTCTAACACAATTCCACGGACTTGCATTTGATGTGAAGACGCTGAAGGACATTCCACAGCTCTGGGGGCTGAGCACTCAATGCCATGGGACTGAGGATTAGGCGAGTGCATCTTCTTTATTCTGGCCCCTAGACCAAAAGGTGCACTTACACTGCGGAGATGTTCTTTAACCTCTTGCCGTCCGCCCGTAGTAAAAAAACGGACGGACGGCACTGCAGCATCTGCGGGTTGCCGTCTCCAGACGGCAATTTTTTTCTGCTCGTGCGCGCCCCCTAGCGGGCACGCACGGGCAGAAAAGACCCGTCCAATGCAAACACCCGGTACCGGGTGTTTCACATATAGGCGATCAGCGGGTCCATAGCCCGCCGATCGCCTATATGTGCTCGTTCGCGGCACCCCCCCCCCCCCGCCCGGTCGGCGCTTCCGGTTTTTTTTCCCCCCCTGACCCCTCACCTTGATTCCCGGGATCCGCTGCCCCATCTTGGATCCCGGGACCGGCTCCGAGGGCGTCAGGAGGAGGAGGACGGGAGATCAGCTCCTTGCTGATCCCCGTCCGGGCTGTGAATGCAGAAGTGATGTGTGTTACATCACTTCCGCATTCACCTGTCAGTCATCTGGAGAGAGAAGAAGCTGATAAAGCAGATCTCTGCTTTATCAGCTTCTTTTGGGGTCCATAGGTGATATTAGGGGTCCTAGAGACCCCTAATATCTCCATAAAGAGGACCTGTCAGTGTGCCTTTGCTATTATATAGGGGGTTGTTATCCCCCTATATAATAGCAATAACAAAAGTGCAAAAAAATATATATAAATAAAAAAGAAGAAAAGCAACACAAAATAAAATAAAATAAAAGCCACATATAAAAAAAGGGGAAAAAAACCCCCCAAAATGTTTAACTCCCCCACCCCCACTTTACGCGCCTAGAAACGGAAATACGCGTCCGGTGCCCCAGCGCGCAAAAATTACAATTGCGCTACACATGTTACATATCGCCGCGAACGTCGGAGTGAGAGCAATCATTTTAGGGCCATCAATCACTGATCACACTAAACTGATGAGCGGTAACAGCTTTTAAAGCGTCGCCTAGGGCCAATTTTGGGTATTATCGTTTTTTGAGGTTTCGCGCACGCAATTTTAAGGCTTGACATGTTTAGTGTCTTTTTACCCGACGTGACCCCATCTTTTATATTTTACCAAAAAATTGGGTAATAATAAATGTTTTATCATTTAATATAGGGGAAACTGTTTTTTTTTTTTTTAATTTCGGTAATTTTTCCTTAATATAGTAAAAAAATAAAACCCCCAGTGGTGAATAAATACCACCAAAAGAAAGCTCTATCTGTCCCCAAAAAAGGGTATAAAATTAATTTCAGTACAGCGCTGCATGACGGAATAAATGTCAGTCAAAGTACCGCAGCGCTGAATACTGAAAAATGGCCTGGATGGGAAGGGGGTTTAACACCGCGGATGTCAACTGGTTAAAGAGGCCAATTAATGTGTCAATACTCTTTCAGAACTGGAAGACTTCAATCTGAAAAGCACATACTCTAAGGTTTATCTAACATTAAAACAGAAGTGTCAGTGCACAGACCACATGATAAATGGTGGGCAGACTTGCGCATTTCTCTCAAAAGTGCTAAATACAGAAGGGCCAAAGTGCAGGTGGGCACAAAGACAAGAAATCATGAATATGTTGCCCTGGATTATTTGGCTCTTGCACATTTATTCTGGTTTCCAAAACAAAGTTATCTTACCATTGGCATCGTGAGAATACTCTATTCCAGAGACTGTGCAGCGTCTGAAGACCATTTTATTCTCTGTTAGTGTTCCAGTTTTGTCGGAAAATATATACTGTATCTGACCTAAGTCTTCAGTGATATTCAGGGCACGGCACTGTAGCCGAGAGTCTGTTTCTTCATCGTACAGGTCCTTGTCTTGATGAATAAAATAAACTTGGCAGATTTTAACAATTTCAATGGAAACATAGAGGGACACTGGAATAAGAACCTGTCATTTAAGCAAAGCAAATAAAATGAAAATATCAAGTCAGTATAAAGCTCTCTTCAATATCAAATTTGTTATATGATAGATAACTATAACAAAATCATACAAAATTACTTGAGACCACATTTTTATTCAAACATTGCAGCAAGACAAAAGAAGCGAGCATACAAAAAAGAAAGCAACCACCTACAAATCTGGCCCATACCTTAGCAGGAGGAAACTGCTGGCACTTGTTAGGGTCAGGTTGATCTTTGAAGAACCCTGCTCCCTGACAACCAGGAAAGACCAGCCCAAACACGAGTAAGCAGCGCAATTTGTCTGGTTAACCGGTGGTATGCCCTGACTGCCTTAAAGTGACATTAAATCCTCAGATTTGTTACCATAAACCAATACTGTAATGTGTGCCTTACTGTAATCCATGGTAGTTTCTCTTCTCTTTCCTGCTCTTCCTTTTAAATCCTCATGTCTTCTCATGCTGGGGGAGAACTTCCCTTTGCAGCTGAGTGCCTCTTCCTGTAGTGCTGGCTCAGGTTGTGAACCTACACACAGACGCCATGGGGTTGATTTACTAACCTTATAAAACACACCACGAACATGTATACACCTCTGTAGTGTGTTCCCTCCCAGCATGATCTATGGGTGGAATCTAAACACCTTTGTAGTGTGTACACACCCAGCAGGTGTGTTGTGCAAAGCCCTGCATGAATTACAAGGTGATGTTGTGTAAATTAGCTCTATGTTGTGTTGCTTGCGTTGATGAATGCAGGAATGTAAATGCATGAGCTAACCATTTTTGTCTAAACTGTAAAGCAGCATTATATATGCATCATGTGCATGATTTTTCCATATATGGCATTAGTGGAAATATGCTTTTAGAGACTTTTTGGTTGATAAATACATTTTGCTGTGTGAAAATCACACGCACCTGGTGCGTGCGTGTGTTTAGGTTAGTAAATCACCCCCCATGTATCCATTTCAGAGACAAGGCAGTCTGCTGCAAAACAGAAGTTCTGCCCAGCATGAGAAGAGATACAGATTTAAAAAGGAAGAGCAGCAAAGAGAAGGGAAACAACCATGGATTACAGTAAGGCACACATTACAGTATTGTTTTATGTTAAAAAATCTGAGGGTTTAATGTCACTTTAATAACACTGTGGCTTATGAGCCAATTAAACTGCACCCCAATCAAATATGCAGTTAGAAATTTCCTATGTTGGAAACCAACCTGACTGCAACAATCAGTGCTGCAATCAATGGGTGGATATTACAAATGTAAAAGGAGATGAAATGTTATTTATGTAAAATGCTTGCCTTGCCTCAGTACAAACAAAAATAAAAAAATCCTGAAATCCTAAAAGTTAGTTACTTTTCACATCAGAACATTAGTATTGTATTTCTTTTCATTTTCTTTGGCAATTGTTTAATTTAATCTTAGAAAAAGTCAGATGTTGGCAAAAAGGTCATAATTTAGGTACAATTAAAGTTGTTCTTTTAATATAGTGCATACATCCAAAACTGTGTCTTGTTGCTTTTCCAGAAGGTCTTGCTGCTCACCTGCTGTACAGAAACAATAACAGGACCTGGGATTTATATAACTTGTTGGCTCCAATTCTGTTAGCTTAAAAGGAGAACTATGAGGTGAGTGATTTTCACTCAACCTCATAATTCGAGCCGACGTGTGACAATGAAACTGTCACATGCCGACTCAACAGATCGGGAAGTGAGCGAACACATACCGTTGCTCGCTCACTTCTCGATCCTGTCCCTGCAGAGAGCCGTGAACGTCAGTCACGGCTCCCTACAGGGATTCCCCCCTCCCCTCTCCGATCCACCAGAGCTGAGTGGAGGAACGGACGGGGGAGGGGGCGGGTACAGCTGGATCTGCCTCTAGATAGGCAGAGCCAGCTGTCAATCACACAGCTGGGTGGATCTCGACAGTAATGTTGGGATCCGTCCCGGCTGCGGCACCTCAGTATACTGCGAGCTGTAGCTCGCGGTATACTGAGCTTTGAGTCTAGGGAGGACGCTAGTTTAAGTCCTCCCGTGAACCTGAGAACTATGGTGACAAACACTTACCCCATAGTTCTCCTTTAACAGCTCAGAGATCATAGGCTTTTTACACCTCCCTCATAGTACGGTATGTCATTATGCTCCCATGTATTTTCATAATGGGGCACTGCACAGAACAATATGGCTCCTCTTAGCCCTGTGTTCCCCTTTCAAATTTGTGAACTGTCGCATTTTTTTTCTTCAAACAAGTAACAAGTGTTGGGGGGGGGAGAAAAAAAAGGAGCCTTGTGTTTGAACAGAACTGCCTTATTACACGACCAGTTCCTGCCAAAAAATGTTTTTTTTACATCCATTCCTTCAGATGGTAGCACTGTTTCATCTCCTCCCGCTAGTCCTGCTGAACAGACTAGGCAAGAAGGCATATGGATTAAATGGAATATGTACAGGTGAAACTCGAATAATTAGAATATCGTGCAAAAGTAATTGCAGTAAGTGCTGCAAAAGGGGCCCAAACCAAGTACTGAGTACATATGCATGCTTGTACTTTTCAGAGGTCTGATATTGTACAATCCTTGTTTTATTGATTGCATGTAATAATCTACTTTTTTGAGGTAGTGGATTTGGGGTTTTCATGAGCTGTAAGCCATAATCATCACAATTATGACAAATCATGGCTTGAATTATCTTGCTTTGCATGTAATGAGTCTATCTCATATATTAGTTTCAGCTTTTAAGTTGCATTAGTGAAATAAACTTTGCACGATATTCTAATTATTCGAGTTTCACCTGTATAATGCAAAAGGTAGCACAGATTGGTACGTTTAAATGCATACACAATGCTTACCTTACAATTTCAAAGTGGTTGCAACTATCAAGAAAAAATAAAATAACTTTAGTTCTGCTTTAAGTAATTTGTGATCCTTTATTGTTAGTTATTGTTTTGATTAGCACTAATCCTACAAAGTAGTACTAGGTGGAGAAATACAAATTAAAAGTTGGGACTTAAAATTATGTTCATCATATGCTCATTTTCATGACATATTCCAAAAAGTTACCTGTAAAACAATGATCATAGTGAAAAATAAATACAATGCAGAAAGCAGGGGCTTCACGTAATTTCCATCAGTTCCCAGGACATCAAACACTGGTCTCTTCTCTCCATACTGCCATACCCATAGTGCATGACCTGCCCAAAAATAAGACATGGTGAAAAGAAGTGAAATATAGCTTTACTAGTGATCCATACTTTAGTAAGGAGGTAGGTTGTGGCATACAGTTGTGGTTACTCTTCTTTAACTATCAAGCCATTTAGCACAGCAGTGGTAGGTGGATCATGTGCCGCCAGGCTTTTTGTTACTTTTTTTTTTTTTTTAATTGCTTAACCAGTTTTATAATAAAACAGGGTACAAAGAGGTGGTAACGGTCTGATACAGCACAGCATTTACAAGGCACAAGGGTCAGATGTATATCAAGTGCAAAGCATTGTTAATACAGATAGTACATTGTACGTCTTTAGGAATCAGCAAAGAAATTCCTTTTGGAGATGTTGGAAGAGCCTTCAGTAAAAGGAGTGTCAGGTGCTGGAATCTTCTATGATCTGGTGGATGAAGCTGTACTGCATCAAAGGGTGAATTATACTTTGGAGGGTTAGATGGGAGGTTAATGCACAACCCAGGAGACCTCACAGGAGGAGCTCTAAACAGCATACCAATATATGAGCAGTTCACCTTTCTTGACATACGGCTTAATATTCTGCTGAAGTGGTGTATTCATCAGTGCTACATTTTCCTAAATTGTTCACCACGATTCTGAAGGGAAAAGTGCTAGATCCTCTAGGTCTCTTATTTAATTTATTTTGATTTTAATTTATTTATCCATAAGGAAACTGTAGGGGGTTTGTGTTTGCTGCTTCCATAATAGAGGCATACAACAACTTTGCTGTTTGAGTAAATGTTTACACAGCGTCTTTTTTTTTTTTTTTA
>NW_017306289.1:1200814-1211950 GCF_000935625.1 Nanorana parkeri | reverse complement strand
TTAGCAGTGTTTGGGAATATTGTGGAACAGTAAAAAGGTATTTAGTGGGATCCTGGGCCAGGTGAACGTTTGTGTTTTGTAATTAGCAAACAGATCTGGTTTCAGCAGGGGTGTATGATCAGGCACTCTAAAATATATGTAGTAATGTACCCACTTCTCTGTTGCAGCACCTGCAGGTGCTGAACATAATGGCATTGAGCCAATATTTTACACCCAGTTTCTTGAATCTCATTCAATATGAATGCCTTGTGGGCAAAGTGAATGATAAATTCTCTTTGTTCTTTTATAAAAGGTCATCCTTGGGATCTTTTTTCCAGTGTGTTTTTTTTTTATTGTGGGATTTGGTTCTTGGAAGGTAGAGTGAGGAGTGAAATACAGTTTTGCACTGAGCAGGCTACCTCGCTATGGAAAGCCTTGACAAAAAAGACCAGCATGTCAATTTTATAACATTAAGGCACTAATGCCAATGTTTTCTGGTCAGAAATGCATTATGTTTTACAGAAGAGTTATTACCTTGTGACGGGAAGGCATGACTGTGTCTGAGGTACAGACTAGAGATGGCAAATACAGTAACATTTAGCAGTTGAAGCCTTAATGAAAACATATTCTTACCTACAGCAGAAAGCAGGCACATAATTAGGAGAATTAGCACACACCAAAAAACATCTGTGTTCATTTGTCTCTCAAGTTTACTACGTTTATAGCGAGGTCCGCTGTTGTTCAATAAAGCTTTGGTTTCATGACCTTCAAATATACATCAAAAAAGAAAAATGAAATGCTTTTAAATCCATGAAGATCTAGACCTAAAAATATAAGTGTTAATGGGCTAAACATAGATAATTAATGTTAATCATCTGCTATGTAATCCAAGACCATGTTATGATTGCCAGCAATATTAAAGAAGCATTGTTTAATGTGACATTTGATATGAGAAAGTGTGTTAAATGTTGCTTATAAACTAGTTGATCCTGTGGCTTTCGATGGTCAAACCACAAGCAAATTAATATGAAATGCTCTCAAATCACATTTAAAGTGTATTCAATCCCTAACAATGAACTTCTCTTTTTTGCTCCCATTTGGTCTGTCAAGATTACCTTTGGAAGCATTTTCTCATATCCATCTCATCAGTGCAAAAATGAAAAAGAATTTACGTTAAGTACAATTTTTTTTTTTTTGAGAGTACTTAGAGGGGGACCGGAACAGTAGAATTAATATACAACTGGTTTATACAGCTGCCTTAAGGAGGACTGGACACTGGCATAATAAAAAAAAAAGTTAAGCCAGTCCATTGTACAACCCCACCTTTAACTATTTGCTAGTGTCCAAGGAGGTTGAACGCTTTCTTTTATGCTCTGAAGAAAACTCTAACTCTATTCTAACTATATTTTTCTCTTGTCACTTTATTGATGCAGTTCAGTTTTTGGAACTTCAAAACATTTTTTCCTCTCTATTTGCAAGCCCTGGTTTTTTTTCTATGGCTCACATTCTGCACACTGTTTTGCAGTACCCCTTATGTTTGCTGTTTCTAATTTGATAGCACTCCAAATTCTGAGGTTTTTTTTTTAGTTCAAGGTGGTTCTCTGGCTCCCTTTTAATCTGGACCCTCTTACTCTGGTCTTTTGCTATTACATCTACACTTGGCGGTCCTATTTATATTCTTGGATGTTTTGGACAATGAGGATACATTTTTTTGTTATCCTTGGGAAGAAACCTGCCCTTCTGGATTCTCTCCGTACACCAAATCTTTTCCTGTTTACCTTTTCAAGTTTTTAAAGTATTTCTAAAAGTATATCCAAAGCTCAAATAGGGAATGGTTAAAACCCAGGTTTTTTTTGCCATCTGTGTCTCATTCAAGAGATATTCCTTCATTTGCAGTCCTGAGGACACAATGAAAAGAATGAAACGAAAAATATTTCCCAGATTATGTAAAACCCCTCTTCATACAGTTGTCACTTTATTCCTTTTTTGGTCACAACTCAAAATTTTGGATTGTCCCAGTGAACAAAATGACCACCAGAACAAATTTGAGGGTCAATAAAAAAAGTAATGCTTCCATGTCCGTAACTGAGATCTATTAGAGTGACGGTATATTTTAGATACACACACTTTGTGGGACCCGCATTGGCATCTGTGGCTCCGCCACTCGACATCTCTGGGAGTGACTGGGTTATACCTTGCCCTCCTAGTGTTGGATCCCTGCATGACCTTAGATCCCTGGGTGAGTGGCTGCATATTTCATTTATAATATGGGTGAAGAAAGCGTGAGAAATTTGAACATGAATAGATATTGAAATACATAGAAACAAAAACTTTTAAGTGATTGAAAAAAACTAAAATTGTTTATATATTTACTTATTCATTAAGGGCATATTGAATATTGGATGAATATCTGAATATGTTGGACAATATAGGTGATTGAAAAAACTACAATTGTTTATATATTTATTTACGTATTCATTAAGGGCATATTGAATATTGGATGATTATCTAAATATATGTTGGACAATATAACTGGCTGTATACCATAGTGAAGACATAAAAGTATTAAAGAAATAACATGCATAGTCGACTATAAATGAAAATAAATTGGAAGCTATTAAATGAATATATGGTTACTTCTCAGATGATATATGTATACATTGATTGATGAATAATATTCTATATGTCTATGACTAGATTTTCTGCCAAGAATATGAAAAAAACCCCCTGAAGAAGCTATTTTGTGAAACGCGTAGGGGACAAATGAAGCGGTATAACTATATATATATGTAACAGAATGATGGATCAATGATTATCATCAAGAAATGGATCCTGTTATTTAATTAATTTATATGCAAGAAATGAGCGATTTGATATCATGTTTATATATTCATTGTTCTTTTGTAGGTCCGTATGCCATACGTCCTTGGCAGCGAAAGGGTTAAACTATGATCATAGAAAAACATTTTTATGAACTGAATTTATATAATTTTTGAAACTTTGAGTCCTCTCTTAAGAAAATCCCATCACAACCTTGGTTGTTTATCTACGTAATTGACTAAACTGGGGGTGAGGTCTCAGAATACCTGGGGTTGGACCTGGAAAAGTGCCTTTATTTGGAAAGGATATTAGAGTGACTGTGAATGGGATAAGGACACCTCTATAACATTAAACATTCACAGTCACTCTAATAGATCTCAAATTACAAACATGGAGGCATTGATGAACTCTTGTGGAATGTGAAACTCCCAGAGACACATACATCAATAAAAACACGGTTCTAACCCCTCACCACTCTATATAAACCTGAAACTTTAGATACACTTTAAATTGCATCTTCATAGACCTTCAATGTTCACTTCCACCATAACGACTGGTCTGGGCATGGTCTGTCTTTTCCAAAAGTGGTGTCTAAGTATCCAAAACATGCATTTATTTCACCAGCTGAAAACACATGTATAAATCAGTACCTGCATAGACAACGATGCCAGAGACAACCTCTGTGTTCCTCAGAGTGCAGCCACGTAACAAGAGGTTCTCCTTGTGAAGACCCGATTTCTTTGCATTTTTATGAACCCTAGAAAGAAAAAGTAGGTTATGATAATATATATATATTAGTAGTTCTAGTTTATCAACTCTATATCTGGTGCAATTTTACATCCACTTGGCTTGCCATGTTGAGGAGACAAGATGATGTATATACACATTAATCTATAAAAAGGCTTGTAGATGAATTCTAAGTAATGGTTCAAGGTGGTTATACAATTTTCTAAAAATATTTAGAGATATTAAACTGGACGCTCAGCAATTTAAGTTTTTTGTCTTTTTAAATAAAAATTTGTTTTTACCCCTGAACAAAAGATTAGATCCGGTCATACATAATATCCTCATATGGAATCATGAGTACATTTATTACACATTCCTATATTACTAAAAATAATTAAAGGGTTTGTTCACCTTTATTGAAAATCACTTATACTGTCCCTAAACACCATCCCATAACCCTGAACTAAGCAGATTTAAAAAAATAAGCATCAATGCAGTTTTTATACCTTCTGCTCATTCAGAACGGAGCAGCTGTTGGGACAAGAGTCCCCTAGAAGTAGTGGAGTAAGCACTGTTCTCCTCTTGATCCCCCTCACATGTGTGCACTGTCTCAAGTTGCAGCCTCTGAGGTCATACACGGCGACTGGAGACTTTTCTTGTGAGAGTTGGCACAAGGTATGAAGACAGCATTAATGCCTACTTTAAAAAAAAAAAAAATCTGCTTAATTCCAGGTTATGGCATGGTGTTTAGGGACAGTATAGGTGACTGTTCGATAAAGGTGAGCTAAACTTATAAAAAAAAAAAGTCAGCCCTCATAAAAGTTACTCATCTAAATGACTCGACGGGTTGCTTGCTGGTAGTGACAGCACCAAATCTCAATCAAAATCTGGTAACACTAGGATACAGAGGTAGCAATGCCCTAGGTCTATAACTGCTGATATACAGCTGTGAGGCTATAGGCAAATAAATGCCTAGGCACACTTGGATAACAGGAAGTGCAATGCTATCTTTTTTTAAGGAATAATTTCAGACAAAAATTTAAATTTTTCGGGCTACTGCTTAGGTACAATTAAGAATTCTAGATTTCCCCTATAACATAGCAACTCATCACTTTTTGCGTTCATGTCCACTTTAAACACTAGATCTGAATTGTATCCAACCTTTGCTGGAATTTACAATTGTCATTTAACTCTCCAGCATATTTTTTTATAAACTGGGGAATAGAATGACTCTAATATTAATTGATATATTGACTGCAGTATTTATTCCAGCTAGAAAGAAAGATGTGAACTGCCAGACAGATGCTATTAATTAATTTGTACTGTTTAATTTTTGACTGTTTCTGTTTGGCAGAGCCATCGAGAGTGCAAACATCTATACACCAATCAAAAAGCAGTAGGTTTTCAGAAATGTTTTGCCGTAGGCAAGTTTTAATAAACTATGCAACGCATAGTAATGATTTACATTTGACAAAGATGCACTAGGATTTTGGGCTCCTGGGAACAGGATCTCTTTCTCAGCTCATTTCTCAGAACACGGCCCCATCTATTGGTCTGTGCCCAAAGGGTGTAGGAAAGGGGAAAATCCAGTTGATGCAAGTCATATGTGCAGCTACAAAAGCACACAATCAGAAGTCTCTTTAGTTCACATTCCAGTGCATTATTCCAATGGATCAGGCATACTTCTTGGATATAAAAGTTTGTGATAAACTATTGCTCTGGTCCAGTGAACCTGGCTCTGTTTTCTGGGGTGTGAAGAAAAAGAATTCTGGCCAGGGATGCAGAGTATATTTGCACATTTGCTCTTGAGCCTCACTTTCCTGAATTCTAAAAAGTTTAGTATAGTCCTTTTCTAGTTAGCACATATTTTCAGTTGTTACTGCAACATTTACTTAAAGTGAACCTGTGCTTTGCATATGCAAAGAATAAAGATGCCCATAAGCTGTTCAAATTTCGGCCGGTTTTTGAGGAAACGGCTGAAATCTGCACAGTGTGTGTCGCTGTCGGCACCCTTTTGATCGGCACCCCTCGATCAGCTGATCGAAGGAGCCAGTCGGAAAATCTTTGATCGATGAGAGCCAGCAGCCAATGGGCTGCCTGCTCTAGTTGGGTATTCAGACAGGTTCCGGCGGCACCTGTCAGGATACAATGTAAACAGTGGGATTCCTTGATCGACACGCAGTTAGTGTTGATGGATGAATAGGGCCCATTTTTTCAGTTCAGCCTGCGGGTTGAACGAAAAAAAGTGATTGTATGGCCAGCCTTACTGTGCATTCTGCTACAATCCATGTACATTGGAGATATGTGCCTTTAGTGCATTGGGATGCCATACAAAATGAATGGCACACTGGTGCATTGCGGTAACGCACTACATTTATGTTAATCTGGCCTTAATGTTCTTAGTCTGGTCACAAAGTTATTCAAACAGTTTTGGCTATACATACACTTTACCATACAGGAACTGCCTTTTTGTAAAATGCCGGTTGACTCAGAGACTTGCATTGTGAGAAAGTGCAGAAAAGCACTGCAATGCAGGAAGCAGGGTTTAAATATGTTATAATCAATTATGTCTGCACCCTGTAGATAATTACAAACTATACAGTAGCATACTAATTACTAATTGTATAGTTATCACCTATGTGATAAACAGTTTGGACATGTCAATGCATACAGCTTCATAACAATAAATTCAGCCCTTAAAAATACAAACAGAAAAAAAACCCCACACACAATCTTTCCTCCAATGTGTTCAAAACCATGCATGAAAAATGCACAACAAGCTACTTACAGAAGTAAAGCAGAAACAATAGAAACAAGGGGCTGCTGCGGCTATCCTGGTTTTGAAACTGTAAAACCAGGGAATGTCTTCTAGTTTTTCCATTTCTTGGTGGGTCAGTGACCTAAACAATATGAGCTTATCAGTTGTCCTGGTTTTTCCCCCAAGCTCTATGCTTGCTTTAAGTCACTGACTCGCTAAACGCTGTTTTTAATTCAGACTATTCTTAAAAATTACATTTTACATAATTATTTTATTATGCTGGAGTCTAAAAGAGCAATGCCTTATTCTTAAGTTGAATTCTATCCTGCAGCAATCTATACTCCCTCTGCATGCTGTGGAGCTTTCTTCCATTATTGTAACATACGTGTCTGTGTGTGGGTGTGTGTGTGGGTGTGTGTGTGTGTGTGTGTTGGTGTGTGTGTGTGTGTGTGTGTGTGTGTGTGTGCGCGCGGTCGGTCACATGACCCTCCTCTGTCTTTTTTGCTTGCTCCACACTGGCCTTTGGGAGGAGTCAGGTGAAGGCAGTACACCTCTGCAGTACAGACCACTTTAGCTTTGCCTAAAGACACTAGCATGAGCTCCCCTTTCATAGTCTTTACTGCTCTTATATAGTACAGTACACATTATCACCTAATACAGTAACATTGCAAGGTAGTTCTACTCGCTGAAGTTGTGTGCACCAAACAGGACATAACAGTGTGGTTATGACCTATATCAAAGACAGTGGGTCTTGTGGGAGACTGGGCATCTGCATGCAGGAAATGTGCCTGCTGCAATGCCCTTCAATGAATATTCAGAGGAATACAGTAGGGAGGGGAAGGGGAGACAATTCAAGTGCAACACAGTTTTCGAACCAAGCATCAGAGGCAGAAGCAGATGGGACAGAAACAAAGGAGGTTGGAACTCTTTTTTTTAAAGAAACTTGTTTCTATGGTAGTAAACAGATAAACTCAGGTGTTTCTTAAACAGTACTGTACATATGTAAAAGTATATAAAAGCAATACTCACATGTAACCACGGAACCTGCCCAAATCATTATTTGGCTTCTCACATTCAATGACACTTCTAAATTTCAATGGATCAAATTCCGATTCCTTAAAGAAAAAAGGACAGATGATGTTAAACATAAGGTATTCTCGAATTTTAGTGTAAAGATGCCAATTCTCAATTCTACTTCACTCACTTTGTGAAAACATGATGGCACACTAGTCACTGCACAATATCCACAGGTTGTGTAAATAGACAATACACCAACATGACCAATTTATTTTTGTGCTTCTTCCTGCTGTAAGAGGACATTACGTTTTTCCTCAAATCCGGGTCTTAAAAGCTGTTATTTTAACGTCTGTATTTAAGATATTCTTGTTTACCTAGCACTTTAATATAGAACCTCAGATTGACAGCAGGAAAAGCCACTCCAGCCTAGTCTACCCACATTGCAAGTTAAATACCAGCACCATCTGAAAATGTCATCTAGTCTAGTGGTAAAAATCAATCTTGTTTTATGTTTTAAAGGGAATCACTATTACCTGCAAAGTACAGTTGCTTTTAAAAGAATATCAAGCGTATTTGTTTTTACATTTCTGCAAGAACTGCACACTCTTCGCTCCTAAAATTAAGACATGCACACCAAATCACTTGCTGCTTCCTGTGGGGCGCAACAGATTATATATATATACACATACATACATACACACTTTTTTTTTTTTTTTAATAAGTATGTGCACTGCTGCTATTCAAACAAAAAGTTGAATATACATAGGGGTGTATTTATAAAGCATTCACAGAGTTCTCTCTGAATATCTGACTTCTACAGTTGCACCACATTATGGCCACTAGATGGAATTGGGGAGCATAGGAAATTCCTATGCTCTTTGGCTCTTTCCAGTGGCCATAATGTGGAGCAAATGTAGAAGTCAGATATTCACAGAGAAGGACTCTGCAAACGCTTTGTAAGTACAACCCATAATGATTTTGTCATTTGGAAATACTATCAGATTGGGCATGCCCTTAAAGAAGTAGCATGAATAAACATTTTACATTTGTAGTTAATCTGCTAGGGGACCAAGTGCATGTAGCACTTGGTCTTGTTCAAATCCATTGTGTCCTTGCCAAGCAGTGTGGTTGAACGATTTAACCACCTCTGTCTGTCCACGCGGCTAGCAAAGACACGTACTTTTAAGAGACAGTGCTGGCCTCTGGCAACAGGGGCCGCTTTGGTAACCAGCGTTGCCATTATTAAGAGATTACTCAGCACTGCAGGCTATGATCTATCTGCCAGGGCTGTTTGTACATACACAGCCGTGACAGATGGCTCAAAGCCCGGCAGTACTGAGTGAGCCTTTATGAATGAATGCTTAAAGTGACATTAAACCCTCAGATTTTTTAACATAAAATACTGTAATGTGTACCTTACTGTAATCCATGGTAGTTTCCCTTCTCTTTGCTGCTCTTCCTTTTAAATCCTCATGTCTTCTCATGCTTGGGGAGAACTTCCCTTTGCAGCTGACTGCCTCTTCCTGTAGTGCTTGCTCAGGTTGCAAACCTTTACACAGACACCATGTATCCATTTCAGAGACAAGACAGTCTGCTGCTAAACAGAAGTTCTGCCCAGCATGAGAACAGATACAGATTTAAAAGGAAGAGCAGCAAAGAAAAGGGAAACAACCATGGATTACAGCAAGGCGCACATTACAGTATTGTTTTATGTTAAAAAATCTTAGGGTTTAATGTCACTTTAATGCTATGGGGCTGTGCAATAGTGACCTGAGGGCCAGTAAGGTGATTGTTCATTCATAAAAGATTACTTAGCACTGGGGGCCTGACATCCCTTTGCAGGGCCTTGTATTTACAAGCAGCCCCAGTAGATAGAGCACATAGCTCTGCATCACTGAATGATCTTTTATGAATGAGCAATCACCTTACTGGCCCTGATGTCTCTATCTGGCCCAGTAAGGTGTAATACACTGCCCCATTCATTCATGAAAGCTCATTCAGTGCTGCAGAGCTGTGTGATCTATCTGCCGAGGCGGTTTGTAAATACACCGCTCCGACAGATAGATCACAGCCCACAGTGCTGAGTGATCTGAATGTTCAGATCTGCAGGGCTATGCAATGTATCTGCCAGCGCTGCATGTTAATGCACAGCACACTAGGCTTGCAGCAGTGAGAAAGTTTTAATGGATGAAAGCTCAGCTCTTTTGGTGCAGTGTAATACACCTTAATGGCCCAGACAGTGCTGATTGTTCATTCATAAGAGGTTACTTAGCACTGCAGGGCTGTGTGATCTATCTACTGGGGCTGTCTGTAAACACACAGCATGGCAGATAGATCTCGTCATGCAGTGCTGAGTGACCTTTTATGAATGAATGCTCTGTACTATGTAATACACCTTACTGGGCCTGAAAGATGTCATTGTTCATTTATAAAACGATCACTCAGTGCTGCCGGGCTATGTGATCCATCTGCCATGCTGCCCCGGCAGATCACAACCCAGCAGCACCGAGTGACCTTTTATGAATGAATGCTCACTGCTGTACCTTACCAGCCCCAAAACGGCCAATGGTTCATTCATAAAAGCTCCCTCAGAGATGCAGGGCAATGAGATCCATCTGCCATGCTGTGTATTTATAAGCAGCCCCGGCAGATAGATCACAGACCTGGAAAGCTGAACGATCTTTTATGAACAATCAGCGCTGGTGGGGCCATGTGATAGAGTTCCCGCTGCCCTGCATGTTTATTAAAGACAGCAGCTCTATCACTTAGCCCTGACAGTGTTGATTGTTTATTCAGAATAGTAAATTAACATTCAGCTAAGAGAGGGGGCAGGGGCTTAGTGATGGCTGTAACTCTCCCCACCAAAATGCCCATAGTTTAGGCTCCAGACTGGAGTGGATCTACAGTGAACATTAACATACTGTAAATAAAGTGGTGCTTTTATTCTGCAATGGGGACACTGATCCAAATGCTATATGCATATGTTTCCCCCAGTGGATAACTATAACATTTGTGAGACTTCTTAAAAGATAACCAAATCACAATACTAGGCAATTAAAAGACTATGAGGGGGAAAATGGGCTGATACCATGATTGAAAATGGTTTGATTACTGATCATAAGATTTACAGACATAGGCAGGTGAAGTTCTATATAGATCACATTTGCAGTGAATGTGGAAGCTGCCATTTCCCATCTTCAGGGAGAGGCATGGCTTAGCTTTCACAAAAAAAAAAGTGCGCCTTGCATACAACTTTAACTGCCAATACTATTATGACACAATGGTTTTCATTGATGTCATATAGTTTAAAATGAATAAGCTGAGATTATCCAGTCTAAACTGCCAAGGGTTATAGCAGTTTAGCAGAAGACTGGAAAAGGGCATCAGGACATCCTGCCCTTCACCACCTCCATTTAAACCTTCTCATTAGCTGGGCAACTGGCAGACATACAAATGATAGAAAATCAGTTTGGTTATTCTTTTTAAAATGAAAATTGAAAACTAGTACTGAAGCCATTAATGTTAATAAACGCTATGTTAACCCTTTTTTATTAAGGCTAAATAAGAATACAAGAGTTGAAACACACTTCCTGATGAAAATTCTGCCCCGCCTTCTGTTGGTCATATAAGCAATAGGCTAGGCACTTTGGTAACATGCTCTTTGGAAGGGGAAGATCAGAGTTTAGATTGGAGACTGTTCCAGTGTGCCAAGTAGCACATTCAACTGCCTGTGGCACTGATCAGTCATTCTGATAGCAGCAATCACTGGCGGAACTACCAGGGTCGCAGCAGTCGCAATTGCGACCGGGCCCTGGCGTTCCGCCTGCTGGGGGGGG